>NC_136266.1:71041423-71333923 GCF_964187855.1 Myxine glutinosa
TACCATGTTTTCTTCACATCTTACCATGTCCCCATGACCTTACCATGTCTCATTCCCATGATTTTACCATGTTTTCTTCACATCTTACCATGTCCCCATGACCTTACCATGTCTCATTCCCATGATTTTACCATGTTTTCTTCACATCTTACCATTTCCCCATGATCTTACCATGTCTCATTCCCATGATTTTACCATGTTTTCTTCACATCTTACCATTTCCCCATGATCTTACCATGTCTCATTCCCATGATTTTAGCATGTTTTCTTCACATCTTACCATGTCCCCATGACCGTACCATGTCTCATTCCCATGATTTTACCATGTTTTCTTCACATCTTACCATTTCCCCATGATCTTACCATGTCTCATTCCCATGATTTTACCATGTTTTATTCACATCTTACCATGTCCCCGTGACCTTACCATGTCTCATTCCCATGATTTTACCATGTTTTCTTCACATCTTACCATTTCCCCATGATCTTACTATGTCTCATTCCCATGATTTTAGCATGTTTTCTTCACATCTTACCATGTCCCCATGACCTTACCATGTCTCATTCCCATGATTTTACCATGTTTTCTTCACATCTTTCCATGTCCCCATGACCTTACCATGTCTCATTCCCATGATTTTACCATGTTTTCTTCACATCTTACCATTTCCCCATGATCTTACCATGTCTCATTCCCATGATTTTAGCATGTTTTCTTCACATCTTACCATGTCCCCATGACCTTACCATGTCTCATTCCCATGATTTTACCATGTTTTCTTCACATCTTACCATGTCCCCATGACCTTACCATGTCTCATTCCCATGATTTTAGCATGTTTTCTTCACATCTTACCATGTCCCCATGACCTTACCATGTCTCATTCCCATGATTTTAGCATGTTTTCTTCACATCTTACCATGTCCCCATGACCTTACCATGTCTCATTCCCATGATTTTACCATGTTTTCTTCACATCTTACCATGTCCCCATGACCTTACCATGTCTCATTCCCATGATTTTACCATGTTTTCTTCACATCTTACCATGTCCCCATGACCTTACCATGTCTCATTCCCATGATTTTACCATGTTTTCTTCACATCTTACCATGTCCCCATGACCTTACCATGTCTCATTCCCATGATTTTACCATGTTTTCTTCACATCTTACCATGTCCCCATGACCTTACCATGTCTCATTCCCATGATTTTACCATGTTTTCTTCACATCTTACCATTTCCCCATGATCTTACCATGTCTCATTCCCATGATTTTACCATGTTTTCTTCACATCTTACCATTTCCCCATGATCTTACCATGTCTCATTCCCATGATTTTACCATGTTTTATTCACATCTTACCATGTCCCCGTGACCTTACCATGTCTCATTCCCATGATTTTACCATGTTTTCTTCACATCTTACCATTTCCCCATGATCTTACTATGTCTCATTCCCATGATTTTAGCATGTTTTCTTCACATCTTACCATGTCCCCATGACCTTACCATGTCTCATTCCCATGATTTTACCATGTTTTCTTCACATCTTACCATGTCCCCATGACCTTACCATGTCTCATTCCCATGATTTTACCATGTTTTCTTCACATCTTACCATTTCCCCATGATCTTACCATGTCTCATTCCCATGATTTTAGCATGTTTTCTTCACATCTTACCATGTCCCCATGACCTTACCATGTCTCATTCCCATGATTTTACCATGTTTTCTTCACATCTTACCATGTCCCCATGACCTTACCATGTCTCATTCCCATGATTTTACCATGTTTTATTCACAGCTTACCATTTCCCCATGAGTTTACCATGTTTCATTCCCGTCATCTTACTATGTTAAAGTTATGTATAAAATACCATCGCACCGTCGGTTTTCCTTTGCTTTTCCACTTTGTTGTAAGGTATTAGATATTGAATTCGAGCTCTGAAAAGAAAAACAACTATAATTGTGTAGGAGGGAGTAACGGCTGAGATTAATTCGAGGCAGAGAGATGTGTAATCAATCGAGTATTTCAACATCCGTCAGTTCACAATGAGGGCAATTTTATCTCGTTAGTCGTTACCTTGTGATTATGTTGCTGCAAGTTCGTTTTCTTGCCAACTCTAGTTTGGTCCTTGGCTTTAGTAGACTGTGTCCCTCATCAGAAGGTGGTGAAGCAGTGAAATTATATAATGATGTCCAGATAAGGTTTTGGATGGTGTGCGTTACATGCCTGTTTAGTGCACATACTTCTTGTAAATAAGTATGGAATTGAAGTGATCCTTGGCACAGCAAGTTACTAGAAGAGCAAAGGTTGTGCAAATTGGAATTGATTCATGGCAAACATCTCGTAAAAGAAACGTTCGCGTTTGATGGTGAGGCTTCATATCAGGGTATACAATAATTATCAACTGCAGTTAACAGTTCAAACCAAGGACTTAACTCTAATTGTACACTCAGAAACACTGATTGGTTATCATCCTCAGATCCCTTTGGGAAAGTGATGCTTGGTGTATAGTATGAGGGCATGTGGATATTATGTTCTCAAAATGGTGGAACCCCTCCCCCTTTTGCCCCGATCACACATACCCTCTTATATGCATCAGTCCCAATCCTCCCTCCACCTCCATTATGAAGCATACGTTGGAACTTGTCCTTTTTCTGTGATTTAAAACCATACTTCGAGAACAACCTCTGCAATCAAGTAAAATATTGAAAAGCACAAAACATTGCGTATGTAAGATGGAAGTAATGTTTCATGAAAACGTTTTAATAAAAATAATTTCAAACAGGACTTTGTATTGATTTTAATGAAAATATTTTAAATCAGAATGCTGACTCTTCATCAGGAGGCGCCATGCGTTTAAAAAAAAAAAAAGAGCATCTAACAGTTAATGTGAGAGCCTGGTGTTGGCTTAGCGATTAGGGTGCCGACTTGGGATCCTAGGTTCGAATCCCGGTCGATCGCTGAATTAACGCCAGGGGGGTTGACCCAGCCTGTTATCCTTCCGAGGTCGGAAAATTGAGTACCAGTTCACTGGTAATTCCCTGTGTGTCGCAAGAGGCGACTAACAGGGTTGGCGGCAGGAAGGGCATCCGGCCATAAAACATTGCTTCAAAAAGGGGTCCACGGTGCCCCCAAAAATGGCCTCCAAAGGCGGTTCTTCTTTTCTTTCTTAACAGCGAATGTGAGCAGGTTCCCCAAGTTAACACTTGACCAAGAAGGTGGTGGCGGCGCGAAGGTTCGAGGTGCCCGGGGGGAGTTCCTCAGTTGCACACCCTCACGTTGCTACAGAGAACAGTTGCCAACTTGGCAACCTCCCTCCTCCTCTGCACTGGTTCCACGATTAATGCCGTTGGCTGAAGTTGATGAATCGGCGAGACATTCCGTACCCATCGTGCAATCGCCACAAACTAGTTGGGGAGGCAGAAAAGAAAAATTCTCAAATATCTACAGTAAACCTGTCTCCGGTAAACATGCATTTATTTCATTACAAAACACACATAATGTGTTTGCCAAGTGGTCCTGTGTCATGGTTGACTGTGGGTACCTTTTTATGATCTTCAGCTTGCTAAAATGGCTGACAGAAGCGAGACGTTCGCACACTCTTGATATAGGGTAGTTTTAAAAAAGTTTTAAAAAGAGAGAAAAGTGGGGTGGTGTGGTGAGGTTGGTTGCCCCAGGGCCTATGCTGTCCCTGTCGCCCCCCCCCCCCCTCCTGGGTGCGAGTCGAGGAATATCCATAAACGGGTTCATCCAAGACCTACAAGACCGATGCAAGCGATCTTTCAGCAAACGTCGTCTTCCTTCGTATGCAGCACAAGGTTGCAGGGTATAGTGTCAATGGCTGAGGCCATGACTGTGCCACTGATGCAATGGCCTTTTTTTGTCAGACCAGAAATTTGTAATATGATCAGGGTGTCGGCGATAGCTCACCTACTCTTCTGGAAGGACACCGTGGCATCTTTGAAATCCACCAACTAATGCTGGGAGACGGGTCGCCTAGTTTAACGTCCATCCGAGGGACGGCGCACATATCGATGAATCACCCTGCCTGGGAAACACCAGGATATTTGTATACCAAGTCGAGGCTCGTGTAAGAACTAACACATAGAACACCTAATAAAAGGAATGGGAGACAAGAGGGGGAGTGAGAGGGAAGCACAACAACAGTAGGGAACAGACATCGGGAGATCTGTGGAAGGGAGAGGGCTGGGGTGGGGTTCACGGGATAAACAAGATGGACACTACAAGGACTTTCAGGAAAGAATCAGAATTTGAAGGAGGTAGATTTGGGGAGGATTAACGGGGATAGAAAAGATAATGGTTTTGGATGGGGGATGATTTGAGATGGTGGTGAACAGCTGTCTTGTACACTTTGGGGGAAGAATGAGATTGAAGAGTGTGGAACGTGTTTTTACAGGTGGGGAAAAAGAGGAATAATGAGTTGAGGTGAGCAGTGGTTCTGAATTTTGGCAGTTGCACTTGGAGGTGGTTGCTGTTGGACTGTGTGCATCCTGCAGATATCTGAGGGGGACAAAGCGTGAAGAGGGCAGAGGAGGCAAGACCAAAAATGGGGTGGAAGAAGACAGAGAGACCACTGAACTGTTGTCGATGGCAAAATGAAAGGCCCATGGACTCAGCCTCATTGTGAGAGATTCCAATGATCTTGAAAGCCTTGGTTTCAATGGTGTCACGCTGAGCAAGATGTGAGGCAAGGAAGCCAGCCCAGAGAGGAGAACATTACTCCATAAAGCTGTGGATGACAGCCTTGTGGGTGGATAGGAGCTCAGGTGTGCAAAGCAAGGACTATGCACAACGAGGGATCCACAGTCGCAGTCTGGCTTTGGAAGCTAAATTTGAAATGTGGCTTGCCCAAGAGAGATCATGGCTGAGAGTTTGACTCGAGACTCAAGAGTCCCAAGAGTTTGAGTGGCTGAACTTCCTCGAGAGGGTTGTTGAGAAAGTAGATGGGAGGGTTCACGGTACAGTTTTTTTGGAGAGAGAGAGAGAGAGAGAGACAGAGAGAGAGAGAGAGAGAGAGAGAGAGAGAGAGAGAGAGAGAGAGAGTGAGTGAGCGTGTGAGATTTCTTAGGGTTAAAAGCCATATTCTAAGTGTTTGAACAGTTTGTGATTTTGTTAAGGTCTGAAGAGAGGGAAGAGGCCGCTGCTTGTCTGTCAGAAGGATGAAGGATGTCACGGCAGAGATTGGAGTCATCAACAAGTAGAAAAGGAGGAGTCAGAAAGATCATTTATGAAGATTTAGGAAGAGAATGTGGCCTAGAACCCTGCCATGGTGCCTTGACAGGGAGAGAAGAAAGGATTCCGTTGATGTTGGCTACAAGAGTGGTGTGGACTTATCAGTTAAGTCCGTAATCCAAGTGTGGAGGGTCGTGCTCTGGGTGCATTGAATGCGGGAAATCGACCAAGCCATTCCCGTGCGATCCATTGGTGTATGAATCGAGCTGTGGTCTCTCACAAACCTACGGAATTCATCAACTTCTTTGTGCTAAGGAGGGTTTTCTCATCTCACACACCACAAGGATCAATATCGCCAGAAACCCAGATTAACACCAAAGTTCCTGGAGTGAAATAAAATACCTCCCAAGTCCATGGCTCCGTTACTTGCTTATTAATATCCAATAATGCCGACGAGAATATGGAGCTTCTTTAGGAACTTTCGCCACATTCGTCGGTCTTGGGCCCACATTCCAATTTTATTCCAGGTGACCTTCATTTCCTTCCCAACGGTACGTCGCCAGGTCTCTCTTGGCCATCCAACTATTCTCTTCCCGTCAGGTGCCCCACGTATTGCTCTTTTCGGCATACCTTGATCCTCCAAGTGCAACACGTGACCAATGCATCTCCACGTCCTAATTTTGATCTCTTCTATGATATTTTTTCTTCCCTGTTTACCTTTCAACCTCTTTCTTACTAGCCATGTCGGGCAAGAAGATTCTCAAGATTTTCTTATTGCTGCTATCGATGAAACACTTCAGTTTGCCAGTTGTTTGGTGCTTTTCCAACATTCACATCCAAATGAGAGGACTGACTTCATGTTGCTGTCAATCACCCTTATGGTCAGGTTCCCTTTGTTTTTTCGTTCAATTTTTTTGGAGATTAGCAAAACTATACATTTTTGGAATATTCAGAGCATGAAGAATCCAAAAATTAATGTTGGCATTTGCGTGGACACCTGAATGGCCGCCATTTTGGATTTTCAAAATGGCCGCCATAAAATACATAATTTGCGCTATCTCGGCTTCTAGTCAACCTAGAATCTTATTTAAATATGCTAATCCTATGTTTTCTGGGTCAAGAAAACCATTGGTGGGATCATTAGACTTCTAATCCTAACACTTGCTTCACTTTTAGGACTTTCCAGATGACACTCAGGACAGTGATGAAGATCTGTAAAAGCATATTCCTGAACAGTATAGACCTAGTAGATCCTGTGTATAGGACTTATAGTTCAATCTGATACTAACAAGGCTGCTTTCTTGCTTCATAAACCCATACCTATAACTTCAAAGGACTTGCAATATCATGTATTATGTAATACAGTTATATCACAAATATAAAGACAATGGTTTTCAATTACCTTTGTTTGTTGCTTTTCTATAATCCTGAGCACTATTTTGAGGCCTTTATTGGATTCCTTGACCCAGAAAACATAGGATTAGCATATTTAATTAAGTTTCTAGGTTGACTAGAAGCCGAGATAGCGCAAAATATGTATTTTATGGCGGCCATTTTGAAAATCCAAAATGGCGGCCATGCCGGTGTCTGTGCAAATGCCAACATTGATTTTCGGATTCTCCATGCTCTGATGATTCCAAAAATGTACAGGTTTGCTAATCTCCCAAAATTTTGAACGAAATTATATTTGTTAACATAGTGAACCTGACTATTAGCTTCGTTTTGGTATTACACTTCTTTGATTTCCAGATTTCCTCAAGTCTTATGAATGCACCCCATGCTTTTTGTATCCATTGTCGTACATCTGCATCTTCCCCTCCTGTTATGGTAACCATTGATCCCAGATGTGAATTATTGTCACTGTAGCATATTTACTTTCTCCTGCATGCTATGCAAGGACTATGGCAGATACCATCTGCAAAGCAGACTTCCTCTAGCTATTCAAATAATTGGTTCCTCCAAGGTATCCATTCTTTATTTGCTCAGATGTTTTCGACAACATCCGGTCCAACACCCCTAAAAACAGTAGTGGAGACAACATGCAACCTTGTCTGACCCCTGCAGTAACTTCAAATTCAGACGACAACTTATCGTTGCAAATGACATTGCATTTTGATCCATTGTAGGTACTCTATATCATCCATACAAATTTATCTGATACTCCGTACACTCAGAAATACAAAGCTGCATGCATATGCTAGGTGGCATGATTGGATAATAAGCAAGAGCCATGGCTCTGTCCTTGTACTGAATAATAAAGAATAACAAGGAAACGAGATGAAGGAGGAGGCCATTCGGCTCATCATGCCTATGCCACACACCAGACCAAATATATCCGTCAAAACGATGTAACTTCATTGGCCGGATGCAGGAAGGAGTGGGGATGAGAACAATGTGGCAGGCTCAGGGATATCCCAAGGTTGCCATAACAAAAATAGAACAGCGGGTCATGAAGCTCACCTGGATCAGGAGCAACAGTCACTCAAACCCCCACAAACACCCTCAGACACTGATATTTTTAATGCTGTGAAAAAACTTTGGTACATCATGGGTGATGAAGATTGTGATCAAGTTTCATTGAAATTGTGTGTGTAATTTCGGATAAGAGAGCACATACCTATTTTGGGTGGGGTCAAACCCTCACAGACCACCTTCGACCTTGATTTTTTCAATGCCGTGAACAAACATTGGTACATCACAGGTGATGAAGGTTGTGGTCAAGTTTCATCAAAATCATGTGTGTAGTTTCAGAGAAGAGAGCACATACCTCTTTTGGGGGGGAGAAGGGGGGAGGGTCAAACACCCACCAACCCCTGTAATCCACCTTAATGAGCACAGATTTTGATGCGGTCAATTCACCTTCCTTAGAAATCAGATATGAAGTTTGTTAGGGCAGTGTCAACGATCTGGGGATGGTCTGTCTTTTGCCAAAATCAAACCTAAGAAAACCCTTCATTATGTTGGTCACTTTCTCTTTCCAGCTCTCAGATATCATGGATGGCTGAGAAGCTGAAATGGGAGTTTTCAGTGCAGTGCAGATACATTTAAGAATAACCTCTCTGTCCCTTCATGAACCCAACATTTTTATGCATCAAGACGGCAGTTATTTAATATTGTTGTTTCTTTCTGTCTTCCCAGGTCGTTTCTGAGATGGCTGGGACAAGGAGATGGCAGTTTTGCATTCTGTGCCAAAAACAAACTGAGGAAGGGCTTGTTTGTCCTTTTGCGAATCCAGTCGCCAGTTGTAGAGAGGGAGCTGACACAGAAATCACCAGCCTTGTAAGTCAGTTCAGAGCAATTGGTGCTGCTCCCCACCCAGACGTAAAACCTCCAGATGAAGAATCCATGCAGAAGAATCATGCATCCTGGCACAAATCATGTCGTCAGCTTTACAGGGCATCAGCACTTGACCATGCAAAAAAACGTCGCGATGAAGGATTGCCTCCTGCAAGAAAAATATCCCGGCGGACTAATGCAGCTGTTAATCGTAATCTGTCTCTCTTCTGTGGTGACAAAACAAATGCAGCAGACCATTCTTTCCAGAAGCTTAAACTCACCAAACAGATACATGACAAGGCAGTCACACTGGGGGAAGAGAGTATCGTGTCACTCCTTGCAGAAGGTGATCTGGTCGCCATTGAAGCCAAGTATCATCGAAATTGTTACACAGGGTTCACCCGCCGTTACGATGCGATTTGTAAACAAGACACAGCTAGTGAAAACCTTGAGGCCACAACAGAAAATAAATTGCTCCAATTCATGAAGGAAGGAAGAAGTCGCTGGAGGTCGTAGAATTTTTGCATTGCAAGATCTGACAGATATGATGACGGAGAGATTAAAACAACATGGAATCCAGAAGACCGTGAACCGGACATGCCTAAAGGAAACAGTCCTCGAACACTTCCCGAATTTGACCGAGGAGAAAGGTATCCGAGACCGAGTTTTCATCGTTTGTTCGAAGAAGGCTGGAAAGATCATATCAGATGCAACTCAAACACCAGATGAGGAAGCACGTACATTACTAGTGGTAGCATAGATTCTCCGTAAAGCTGTTTTGGATCATGACACTGCATTCAGGTTTGATGGTTCATTTCCCAATGGTTGCGAAGAATCATCTGTTCCACAACGTATGAAGTATTTCTTCCGTCAACTCCTCGCAGGGCCCAAATCATCACCAGAACAAGATAATTCCAGGAAGATCCTGTCCGTGAGTCAGGTTGCCATGCTAAATATGACTTCTCTTTCTGCGAACTTGAATTGTGAGCCTCCACTTGCAGTGTTCCTGGCCCTCCAATTGCATTCCTAAACAAGAAGCAAGAAGTTGGTAGAACTACTACACAAGTAGGCTCTGAGCGTGTCATATAAGAAAGTCCTCACCATTGAAGTTAACTTTGCACAGGCTATTGCAGATCAAACAAGGAACAATGCTGATATCGTCTGTCCTACAAATTTGTGTCAGCACATTTTCACAGCTGCATCCCTGGAAAACTTTGATTACAATCCCACATCACGCACTGCAAGCTCATCATTCCATGGAACTGGGATTTCAATTTTTCAGTTTCCTTCATCACAGAAGCTTGGGTTGGACCAAGAATGTCTACGAAATTGGCAGACGTTTCTGGCGAACGTTGATAACAAGAAGGAACTGTTCTCATTCTTGTCAAAAAAGAAAACAGAAGGACAGTTCCCAGATGACAAGGATGTCTACATCACTGCAGGTGATGAAGTCCACCATGTTGGAAACAGTCCACCAATGGATCAATGCAACCATGAGGAAGCTGACACTCGTGTCCTAGTGCATCTCCTCCACACCCTCCAAACATCGTCACTTGGAATGGTTCATACTGGAGACACAGATGTTGTCGTAATCCTTCTGAGTAATTTCCATCACATCAAGGCTCTGAATCCAGCCGCAGAAATCTGGATCTCCTTCAAAGCGGGAAAGACAACCAGAATAATCTCCCTGAACACGACAACGTGCAAAGCCACGGCCCTCTTCCACGCATTCACTGGATCAGACAGCACATCTTCCTTCAAGTTTAAGGGTAAGCGATACTTCTGCAAGTTGATGCACGAAGTGCCATCCCTCATGGAGGAACTTGCAACCATCGTCGACACTTCATTCCAAACATCACCAAGGCTGAAAGAAGTGGCAACGAACTTCGTCTGTCGGCTGTACTCCAATGAGTCAAACGAGGACAATGACGTTGACCTTGTTCAAATGAGGGTGTTCTCACAGAAGACTAGGGACGTGGAGAGAATTCCCCCAACGAATGATGCTTTGGATCAAAATCTCAAAAAGGAGTGTCTTCCAAGCGAGCATCTGGACAACAGCCCAAAGGTCCATGATGCCCGTCAACAACCCCACTATCATGGGTGGAGGGAAGAGGATGGCAAGCTGCTTCCCATTTGGACCTCGCGGCCCCTCGCCAAGGATGTATTCCACCTGGATGTGACGTGCACTTGCAAAAGTAGCTGCGCTCTGTGCAAGTGCATGAGGGCAAAGTTGAAGTGCACACGTCTGTGCAAGTGCACATGCGAGAAGTAGCTGGACCAGAACAATTTCCAATACTGACATGTATATATGGTCGATTTGTTAGCCACTTTCTTATTAAAACTATTGTTCAAGGAGTTATTCAAGCAATTGTCTGAGCAGTTACTCACCACCATATTGTAGCACAGTGAAAAGATAAATAAAAATGTCACTATATCATTGTGTCGGAGTATAATTGTCCAGTTTATTTCTTAAAAACATGTTTCAGCTTACCGGGCCTATGACCCTTGATCCTTTTTTTGTGGATATGCGCTGATACCGGCAAAATTATTGCTTATATGGGCAATATGCTTGAAATACAAGTTGCTACTCCTGATCCTGAATCCATACATACCTCATATGTTCAGATCGGATCATCCAATCAAAAGTTATAACAGTTTCAATATTTCGCATAGGCCGGTGGGGGGTCGGGAACCCCCCCACGTCCCCAGAAGCCCCATTTTTGATCTGAGTGCTTGACACTCGAACCAAAATTGTTCTATAGGCCCTTGCCATCAAATTGGTACTGAAAACTAAACTTTTGCATCAATTTGAAATGAAAAGAAAAAATTACCCATGCACGGCTCCCCACTATGACAAGTGTTTACAGAGTCACTCACTCACTTACTGGCTTACTTACATACGGGCACTGCTCGATCGCATAAAGTCACCGAACTAAAGGCCAGATGAGCTAAAATGGAGATATATATTTACTTTAAATGAAAAAAAAATTTGTTTATATTATATTACTAGCGAGGTACCTGTGCTACACACGGGTGGGATTTCACATGCGGTAAATGGCGAAACTGCTAATACCGAACCCGTGAATGTGTTCACATGCGCAGAGCAAGCAGTTTTGTTTGGGTGAAAACTCAAAATCATAATTGCATTGAGAAATTTATAAACGTCCCACACACCTTACGACACCCGCTGGGGCCCCAAAAGGTTCCACAGAAAGTTTGGCGGGGATAGCCCCAAAACTGAGGGAGTAGTTCGTGGCGGACAGACAGACAGTCTTGCTTTATTACAGACTTGGCATTTAATATGGAATATTTTTTTTGTGGGGGTGAACTTACTTTTCAAGATGTCTTAGAACCAAAAGCTCATTGGAATTATGTTGAAATTGTTCTAGATTTTGTTAATGTGACCTTTAAAGGAAACAAAAACCACATTTGACATTTCCAAACAAATAAATTGATCCTTGAAAGTGATGTAAACTGATATCGAACTCAATTCATGGACAGTACTGTGTTAAACTTCTGCACGTTTTCCAGAAGTATCTCTTTATTTTGCACATTAGCCAAAAAAAATTTCAACAAAAACAAAAGTTAAATTACGACTGGGATTACGGACAGTAAAATTACAGTTCAGTACTTCGTGTAACCCCCACGAGCATTCAGGAGAGCACGTACACGTTGAGGCATGCTGTTCACGAGATTTGCCAAGGTTTGGACAGGAATTGCTTGCCATGCAGTGACAATAGCCTGCTGCAATTCACGCACAGAGGTCGGCTGCTGGTCCAAGTGGTCGATTTGATGCGTTAATTCTGCCCACAAGTTCTCTATCGGATTCATATCCGGGGACATGGCAGGCCACTCCATATGCTCTCCACCACGGTCAGCAAGAAAGTGTTGGATCATGCGAGCACGATGAGGCCGTGCATTGTCATCTTGGAAGACAAAGTTTCCTCGAAAGGCTGCACGAGCAAATGGAAGCAATATTTCTTCCAGAATGGCCCTGTACTTGAACTGGTTCAGGTTTCCATTCAGAACAACCAGGTCAGTTTTGCCCCCTGCATGAAAAGCAGCCCAAACGGTCACCCCACCACCTCCAGCTTGGACTCTTGGCACTATACAATCTTTGTTGTAGGCTTCATGCACTTGTCTGCACACTCGGACGTGGCCATCTTGACGATAGACCAGAAATCTAGACTCGTCACTGAAGATCATGTGATTCCAGTGTCCTGGCTGCCATTGACGGTGCTATCTGGCCCACTGTAATCGGCGCTGGCGGTGTTGTCTGGTCAGGCGTGGCTTTCTCAGGGGACGCCTGGCACGATAGCCTGCTTGAACCAGTCGTTGGTTGACTAGCCTTCTGGATACAGGCACATTTGTCAGTTGCTGCCACTCAGCCCTAAGCCGATTAGCTGACTTGGTACGGCCATTGCAGACTAACCGGTGCAGCTGGCGATAATCCCTCGTTGTGGTTCTGCGGGGACGTCCTGGCCTCGGTATTGGAGTAGGGACACCCCTCTGAGCATTTCGTTTCAGGATCTTTGACACCTGACCTTGAGTGATGCCATACTGCCGAGCAATAGCACGCTGTTTCATGCCGTAATTTCGTAAAGCCACCACTCCATGACAAACTGCATTGTCTAGTTGACGGACCATCTCCAGAGGAAGCGGCAATAACTTTTGGAGACGTGCAGCAGTTGTTTTCCACTAATACAGAACGCAACAACCCTTGTATACCCGTCCGTGAAGCCAATCATCAAATGCACCTGTCCGTACATTTTGCCATGCCACCTGTGATATAATCCTGTTGTTGACTTCTTGCTGCGACAGACAATCAGTGACATGGTTCTTTTAACAAATAAATCACCAAAGTGTAAAAGAAACTCACCAGATTGATATACTGAGTTAAGAAAGTAAACCCAAGTCAAGAAAAAAAAATATTCCATATGAAATGCCAAGTCTGCATATAGATTTTTAATTCAAATATTTTATTTTATTTTCCTTTTTCAGGGGGGGGGGGGGGAGTGGGGTGCAATGGGGGTGAGACAAGGCATTTTTTGGGTGAGACATATCCAACACCAACCACACACTATCCTTTGACGAGACCCTCAGAGAGATGACACTCCACACAGATATACACAATCACCCATCCATACTCAAGCAACTTAAAAGTCCTGCCAATATCCCTATACACTTCGATCTCCAATGCTTCTAGGTACAAATCTAATTCTGATTTAAACTTACCTCCTTTCTCTGCTGCCACTACCTTTCCAGGGAGACCATTCTATGAATAATGTTATGAATTTGGTAGAGCACATCTAGAGCTAGGTAGATCTGTATAGGTAGGTATTCGACTGTCGTGACAGGGACTCTACATGTAATAAGTTCTTGATGTTTAGGCGTTTGTCGGGGTAAGATGTATGATTGTGGATCTACCTGGAGATTCGAGTGTTAAGTAGTGAGGGATTAAAGGTAACGCCCCTGTGAGTCTCACCTAGTAGTCAAACCTTTGTCCATTATGGCACTGCAAACCACATAAACATTAGTTAGGTCCTTAGCGCAACATTAAATAATTCCTTTCCCTGACAATGACTTCGGAACAAACGGACAGGAAACCAGGCCAAAAACACCGCCACAATTGGCCGCCACCGTTTACACCTCCAAGGCCTACAAACCTCGCCTGGCACGTGTTATAACACAAGGACCGCGGGGTCGGGGCACTGATCTGTATATACTACTAGTAAGGGAAACATATGAAAATCTGTTAACTAAATTGTTACCAAAAAATTTATTCACCAATATGTTTGTAAAGGTGTGTAATAACATGTGTTAAAATGTTGAAGGTCAACTCCCGTGGGAAACCCAGAAAAAAAGCTGTTGAATTCGGGTACCGAAAAATTATTTTCGAGAATTTTTATTTTTTTAAATCGGCCCTTAAGTAACTTATGAGGGGTCAAATAAGGGTTTTTCATGATTCTGAGTTGATTGTTAACATTTATATTTCACCACAGACACTCCTTTGTGGAAAAATAATTTCTAAATATATCTCATTTTCTACTTTGCAGGACATGGAGTCTAGCAATATGGATGAAGACGTTACTCCACCTGTGCTCAATTGCTTCATCTGTGCACGCTCGGATACACCAGCTGAAAGGCTCATACAGGCAACTCCAAAGGGATACTCAACTTTATTGAAACAAGCAGAAACTGTCGAAAATGTTACTGTTGTGGAACGTATGAAGGAGGCTCAAAAGGAAAGAAAACTGAGGTACCACCAGAAGTGTAAAAATGATCTGTACAACAACTTTGTTGCAACCACCAAGAAGTCAGCTCAAGCATCAAAGGCAGAGAAAGAGTCATCAAAGTTGAAGAGAAGACGCACTACTTGTGAGTTCAGTTCATCAACTGGCTGCAGTTCTAGAAGATCACAGTCAGTTGACCTCCTGTATAAGGATGTATGCATTCTTTGCAACCAACCAGCCCAGCTCTACAAAAATAATCCAGCACAAGCTAGAAAGAAATACAGAGTGCCAGATAATTTGACTGCAGATACACTGAAGGCAAGCTTGCTGAAGACAGCACGGAGTCGCGGGGATGACTGGGGCACTGAAGTCACTGGACGCCTGGAAGGGATCAACGACTTGGTAGCAGAAGAAACACTGTACCATTTGCGATGCAAACTTATGTTTGCGAGAGGTGACAGTTTGTCCAAGACTGATGAGGAAGGAAAAAGGAAGAGAGGACAGAGGAGTATTGATGAGGAGCGAGAGGCAGTTTTTATTGAATTCTGCGAATGGTTAGACTCAGAATTAGAGCATGGGGTAATGAACATGGACCAAGTCCATGAAAAGCTGCAGGAGTTTGATCAGTCACCAGAGAAGAGCCTTTCTTATTCAAAGCATTGGCTAAAGATAAAACTTCTAGAGAAATACGAAGACACCTTGTATTTCACAACACAGGAAAGAAGGGCAGATGTACTCTGTCTCAAAGATGGCACCGACAATATTCTGCGAGGGCATCATGCTAATCTTGACCATGGAGATGAGAAGACTCAGATCATAAAGACGGCACTCAAGTTCATATCCAATGATATTGCCTTGATTGATTTAGGTCCAAAGTCATACCCCACCACACACAGTATGACTGACATCGATAGTCAGCTGACACTTGTTCCTGCAAGCCTTCAGATGTTCTTGAGACCGATTGTCAAGACAGACGAAAGAGTTGCCGTTTGGGGGCAGAATTTTATTAAGGCCTGTCGACCTCGGTCTGGAGTATTGCCACACCAAATGGGGCTTGCCATACAACTTGATCATAGATTTGGGTCAAAATGGATGCTCAACAAGTTCCACCGGCTGGGATACACTGAGTCTTACACGGAGACACAAAACTACAAATACTGCTTCCTTAATAGTAGGAGTGGAGATGATGTTCCAGATACTTCTGGCACTCTTGACACCATTGTGGAGGAAACCGATGAACAGATCAATGATGAGGTTGCGGTTGATGCTGCGCTTGAGGATCAATCAGTGATGACAGCCAAAGTGCCAGCCAGTGAAAGTGAATTGTCAAGTAATGATCAGGTGGTCTTTATGGAGGTTGGGGAAACAAACAATGCAGTCACTCAGTTTGTTGGAGACAATATAGATTTAAACATTGTCTCTATTCACGGAAACACTCCCTTTCACTCAATGGGTTGGATCGAAGTCACCTCTCCGGCACCACCTTTGCCAGATCCACAGACAACAGCAGCTTTCCCCCGGGTGAAGTTGAAGGCACTCGACAAAGCTAAGATCCTGAGAGGAACTGAAGTAAAGATTATTCCATTTACGAACAGGAAACAGATAGGAACGAACGCGATCATGTTTCTCCCCCTCGCTGAGCTTTCCTCCTCCCTGGCTCATGATCAGCCACTCCTCACTCCAGGTGACACACTCTGGGCAGCGGGGTGGGTGATCAAAGCCAACGATCCTGAGTTCCCACACTCCAACTGGAATGGCTGGATGAAGAGAATCCATGCTAATGATGCAAAGCAGAGCACACAGATCGAGTTCCTCCCAGTTATTGAAGGAGACCCTAATGACCTCAACACCATCTTCACCACTCTGAAAGAGTGCATACGGCGCGCTGGGGTCGCTATAGTGACCTTTGATCTTCCGATTTGGCTGAAGGCTGTGAATATAATAAAGCAGGCAAATCTACCCGTCATTCCAAGGTTGGGTGGTTTTTTCTTTGATCTTCCTTGACACAGAAGCCACCAAGGAAACAGTGATTCAGGCTGGTACTGCGATTTTCAAGTACATTTACCATGGACGAGATACTACATTGGGTGAAATTCAGTACAACATGTTCTCAAGGAAGGCAGCGGCAGGAGTGATCAAACCAGAGACTCTACCTCCAACAGAGGGTGCAGCTGCACAACATTCACTCCGTGCCTACCTGCAGACCCGGGACTGGATCCTTCTACAGAGCATGTCTCTGAACCCCAGTGACTATGGATGGACAATAGGTGTGCATGGGTATGAGCCAGTTCCAACACTGGACCCCACGGCTCCTGAGGAGCTATTGCAGTTCACGAGCTGTAATTGTCATGGAGATTGCAGCAACCGGCGATGCAGCTGCAAGAAGAATGGGGTCACGTGCATCTCGGCCTGTGGAGTCTGTAATGGCATTACATGCAGAAACTGCAGTCATGATGTTGTTGAGTCTGAAGAAGACATAGACAATGACTGTTGAAACTTCTGACATTGTGAATGAGAAATAACTCTTGAGTATTATATATGTATGTGAAATAAAAGCTACTTTGTGTGTAAATGTAAAAGTGAAATATAAATGTTAACAATCAACTCAGAATCATGAAAAACCCTTATTTGACCCCTCATAAGTTACTTAAGGGCCGATAAAAAAAAAAAAATTCTCGAAAATAATTTTTCGGTACCCGAATTCAACAGCTTTTTTTCTGGGTTTCCCACGGGAGTTGAACTTCAACATTTTAACACATGTTATTACACACCTTTACAAACATATTGGTGAAGAAATTTTTTGGTAACAATTTAGTTAACAGATTTGTGAAATATCTCATAAAATGCCCTTACTATACTGGATAGCGGGTCGGGCTCTTGAGTTGAGGTCAGCGCCCGGCCACTGGACGCCATGTTGCCACTCGCATAAATTTTTCGTCAACACGCTCCGCTAACGTATTATGAAATGCCGGCTTGTGCTGCTATTAATTGCACAAAGAGACAAATACGAGGATGTGGAAAGACATTTCATCTGTAAGTACTGAAAATTAACATTTATTTGAGAATGTTTTATTTAAAAAACGTTGAATTTGAATGTTAAATTATGATGTTTGCACAACCGCGATCTGGATTCAAGTTTCAACTACTGAACTTCAGAACTAGTTTGACTCAACCGCAGAGTGCGCAAAGTCACTGAGCCGGGACATATTTCATCAATATGCGGTCCCTCAGGGCTAAGTTTGACCCAAAGTCTTTATCTCTTTATAGTTATCGAGGACGAGTATAAATAGCATGGTCCCGTCTAATAATGTGTACCCTGGATGATTCAAAGTTGCAAAACTCAATGCAGTTAAACTTTGAAACCAATAACTGATTCTGTATAAGTACATGGTAATTGAGTGTTATATGGCTAGTATGTTGAGCCTTACATATTGAATATGTTGTAAATTGTTGCTTCGAGTTGTACTTTCATGACTATCGGCTAATTTCTTGAAAATATTTTTTTCAGATTTCCATTCAGTCGTCCAGATGTTCTCCAGAAATGGGTTGTGAATGTGAAACGTGACAAATGGAAACCTTCAAAGAAGTCTGTCCTTTGCTCAGACCACTTTGATGACTCATGTTTTGACAGGACAGGTCAGACCACAAGACTCAGAGAAAATTCCCTGCCAACCATATTTGATTTTCCGACCCACCTGCAGAAGGTACATAATACAAGAGTTTCATGTTGTGGTGGAGTAACTGAGATATAAATAGTGTCATGTTGTAGCTGTCACTGCCAGCAGTGATTTTCACACTTGTCTACTTACATGCCAATTGATGTGTCAAATATATAAATTTTGCAAACATATCAACATCAGCAACTTATCAATACTTTTCCACCATCTCTTTTCTCAAGAACATCCCAAATAAATAATCTTGTATAATTTCTTCGTTCATAATTAATTCTGATCTATTATTCTGATGGATTTCCAGGATGAAAGGAAGCGAAAGCCACCCAAACCACGGTCTTTCCCGCAAGAAGCACTGGTCAATCTGCAAGAGCCACTGGACAACACACCCAGTACATCAATCATCACCAGCCCATCAAAGCTTGCAGCAACGACTGGTGCTGATCACACATATGCTGTAACTGCCAGTCCACGGAGTGTGAAACGTAAACTGGACTCTGTGCATGACAATCTTTGTAGCGTCAAGAAAAAGCTCAAATTGACACAGCAGAAATCACGTCGCTGCCGGAGGAAAGTCAAATCTTTGACCACAGTTGTTCAAGCACTTCGTGATGAGCAGCTGCTCTCTGAGAATGGAGCTGACCAGTTGGCAAAGACCTTCTCTGATGTTCCTTCTGGAATAATGGAAAGAATGCTCCAAAACAAGAAAAGTGGCAAGGTGACAAGGAAGACGTATCCTCCTGCACTCAGAGCATTTGCTCTGACCCTTCAATTCTATTCAACCAAAGCCTACATGTATGTACGCAAAACTTTTGACATGGCATTGCCACACCCTGCAGTCATCAGGAAGTGGTACAGTTGTATCAGTGGTGAACCGGGATTCACACAAGAATCCTTTGTGGCCTTACAACTGAAAGTGAAGGAGGCTGAAGCTGAAAAGAGACGTGTTGTTTGTGCCCTCATGCTTGATGAAATGTCCATCAGAAAGCACGTCAGTTGGGATGGTGATAAGCTGCGTGGCTATGTTGACATTGGAACAGATGTATGCGATGATTCAACTCCTGTTGCAACTGATGCACTTGTTCTCATGGTTGTGTCATTAAACAGCAATTGGAAAGTACCAGTTGGCTATTTTTTGATACATGGCATGTCAGGTGCTGAAAGGGCCAATTTGGTGATGCAGTGCATACAGAAGCTGTGTGACATTGACGTTGAAGTTGCCTCTCTTACATGTGATGGACCATCATGTCACATGACCATGTTGAAGCAGCTGGGGGCAAATATGGACATTGCTCGGTTGGATCCCTCATTCCCTCATCCCAGTAAACCGGAGTTGCGTGTGAGTGTCCTTCTTGACATATGTCATATGTTGAAACTGGTGAGAAACACACTTGCATCCAAGGGAATTTTAGTTGATGGATCGGGAGGGAAGATTTGTTGGTCTTACATTGAACGTCTACACGTGCTGCAAGAGGAGGAGGGGCTCAGAGCTGGTAACAAGCTGAGGTCGGCACACATCCACTGGGACAAGCAAAAGATGAAAGTCAACTTGGCGGCCCAAACTCTCAGCAGCAGTGTGGCTGATGCACTGGAGTTTTGCGATAAAGATTTGAAGCTGAAGAAGTTTGAAGGCTGTGAAGCAACGGTCGAGTTCATACGTACATTTGATCATTTATTTGATATAATGAACTCGAGAAATCCCTTGGCCCGCAACTACAAGGCACCAATGCATCCCCGCAACGAACCTCAGTTTAATAATAATGCTTTATTCTCAAGCAATTTGGATTATACACTAAATTCATACTTAAATCGAGAATTATTTGAGAAAAACACAAACATGGGCAAGAAATTTGCGTTGAAATTGTGAGGAAGGTTGGCAAAAAAATCAATCAGAATTGAGTTTTCGAGCTGCTAACCTGGAACGTACAAATAAACATTAATTTGAAGAGTTACATTGAGAGTTAAGAACAATAAAACGAAAGGATATTACAAGAGAACATTGGCGTGTCAAATACATAAACATATACATTGTGTAAACATATACATTTATATATCCGTTTCCGGTCCGGTCGTGAGAGGACGCTGGCGTCACTTGCTCGCCGCTTCTCTGACTGGACCATTGTCCGTATCTTGCTTTCCTGGTGGTCGTGGCGGATTTTTGGCCATTGAGTCTGCCCTCTGCACGGTCCCGGCTCTGCTCTGCTGCTCCTGGCTTCACCTGCTCGGCTCCTTCGCTGTTTCCTCGGGCTCACTCTCGTGGGTTGTGCCCATTGTTTGCAGCGGCGGTGGTGGCGGTTTGCCGCCGTGATCTTGATTAGCGGCGGCGGTCGTTTGCCGCTGCATTTGCCGCTTTGCCTCCTCAACCTTGGCCTCGTGCTCGTCTCTTCGCTCGTGTCTGCCCTCTGCATGGTCCCGGCTCTGCTCCTGGCTTCACCTGCTCGGCTCCTTCGCTGTTTCCTCGGGCCCACTCCCGTGGGTTGTGACGATTGTTTCGCCTCCTCACCCTTGGCCTCGTGCTCGTCCCTTCGCTCCTGCTGGCATGGCTCTGCGGTACTCCGCCGCAAGGCTTCTCCTGCTTAAAACCCGCTCCACCCCATCATGCATCTCTGCAATCAAATCGAATGGACTCCTGCGTCGACCCAGGTACATTCACCGTGGCTCCGGTCGTAAGTTTGTTTATTTACAATCAGGTCACTCCATCCCCATCCTCTGGTCGGCTCAGCGCACTCCCACTCATCGTCCCAACACACCTGGTCACAACAACGCACAAAATCGCACCTCCTGTCTGCGAACCCTGGCCAAATCACCTGGATTCATACCCGCCATACAAAACAACATCAAGCTTACCCTGTTCAATACCCGGTCCCTCAACAACAAATGCCTCATCCTGAACGACTACATCCTCGAAAATAAACTGGACTTTCTCTGTCTCACTGAGACCTGGCAACAACCACTGGACTACTACACGCTCAACCTCACCACACCCAATGGATATTCTTACATCAATAAACCACGCTCGGAGGGCCGAGGTGGTGGAATTGCCGTTATTCACCGACAAGACATCAAGACCAACCTCATCTCCATCTCATCTGCTCCATCATTTGAACACCTGGCTTTTAAACTCTCTGGTCACACACAGTCAGTCATGGCTGTTGTCTACCGCCCTCCCAAACCACACCCATCATTCCTGTCTGACTTCTCCTACTTTCTGACTCAGCTATGTTCCCTCTCCCCCTCAATCCTCCCCCTTGGTGATTTCAATATCCACATGGACTCCACTGACTCCACGCTAACCACTGACTTCACTGATTTACTCACCTGCTTTAACCTCACTCAACATGTCAACTTTCCTACCCATAACCATGGTCACATTTTGGACCTTGTCTGCTCTACTGGACTAATTTTGCACAATCTCTCTGGCTCCGACCTCACTCTCTCTGACCACCTAGCCATCACTCTGACCATCAACATCCCCACCCCAGCACCAAGGCATTATCGCACTATCAACTTCCGTAAGCTAAACGCTCTTTCACCTACCTCATTCTCATCGACCCTCTCTGAAAAAATGTCCACTTCCCCCTTCGTTGACCTCCACACCCCTTCTGACCTCACTGACTACTACAACCACACTCTCTTCTCCTGCCTTGACCAACTTGCGCCTATAAAAACCAAAACAGTTTCTTTCACCCATTCTGCTCCCTGGTTTACCCCTGAACTCCGCCTGATGAAAACTCGTGCTCGCCAACTTGAAAGACTCCGCAATAAAACAGGTCTCACAGTTCACTCCCAGGCCTACAGGGACCACATACAACACTATAAAGATGCCCTCTCCCGCGCCCGCTCTGCCTACTACTCTCAAATTATCCACTCTGGCTCCGGAAACCCAAAAGCACTCTTCTCTACAATAAACAAACTCCTCAGCCCCCTGAACACCACCACCCAGTCATTCACAATAGACAACTGCATCTCCTTCCTTTCATTCTTCCAACGCAAAATTGAAAACATCTACAACAGCTTGACCACCGCCGCACCCGCTCCCCCTCAAAACACCTGCCCCCCCTTATCCTGCCATCCCCTGTCTCAATTCTCCCCAGTCTCCCCTACTGACCTCTCTGAACTCCTCATCGGAATGAAAACTGCCACCTGCACTCTTGACCCCATCCCCTCCAGCTTTGTCAAGGCCTCCCTTCCTGCTCTCTCTCCACTTATCATTGCAACAATAAACTCCTCCCTGTCTACAGGCATCGTCCCACCATCCCTCAAAATTGCTGCTGTTACCCCCATTCTGAAAAAAACCTGGACTAAGCCCTGACACCCTAAATAACTTCAGACCCATCTCCAACCTACCCTTTCTGTCAAAAGTTTTGGAACGTGCTGTAGCCACTCAACTCAAACATCACCTCTCTGCCAATAACCTGTATGAAACATTCCAATCCGGATTCCGCTCCAACCACAGTACTGAAACTGCTCTCCTCAAAATCACCAACGACCTTCTCCTCTCCTCTGACGCTGGCAACCTCAACATTCTCATCCTCCTCGACCTCAGCGCCGCCTTTGACACCATCGATCACACCATCCTACTCACCCGACTTGAAACCACCTTTAACATTACCGGCACTGCCCTCTCTTGGATTAAATCATACCTCTCTGACAGACGTCAGTTCATCTCCATCAATAACTGCAAATCCCCCACTGCTCCCCTCCCCCAAGGTGTCCCCCAAGGTTCAGTTCTTGGCCCCCTCCTCTTCATCCTTTACCTGTGCCCCCTCGGTCACTTAATCCGCCGTCATGGTCTCCAATTCCACTGCTTCGCCGATGACATCCAGCTTTTCATCTCCACCAAGTCCATCTCCACCGCCACCCACTCTATCCTGACAAACTGCATCACTGAAATAAAATCCTGGCTTCAAATCAACTTCCTCAAACTTAACTGTGATAAATCTGAAATAATCATCATTGGCCCAAAAACGCTCACCAAGTCCACCCATAACTTTGCCCTCAACATCGACGGTTTCCCAGTATTCACCTCCCCTCACATCCGGAATCTTGGCATCATCTTTGACCAAACCCTCTCCTTCGACAAATACACTAAACAGATCACAAAGACAGCCTTCTTTCACCTGAAAAACATCGCCCGTCTCCGTCCATCCCTCTCCTCCGTGGCTGCAGAAACCCTCATCCACGCCTTCATCACTTCCCGTCTGGACTACTGCAATAGCCTCCTTTATGGTTCACCCTCAACAATCACCAATAAACTCCAATACATTCAGAACTCCGCTGCCCGTCTACTCACCCATTCCCGGACCCGTGACCACATCACCCCCGTCCTTTACAAGCTTCACTGGCTCCCCATCTCCCAGAGAATCCAGTACAAAATCCTCCTCTTGACCTACAAAGCCCTCCATAACCTGGCTCCATCCTACCTGGCTGACCTCCTCTCCAGACACACTCCCACCCACAACCTCCGCTCTGCTGGTATCAACCTCCTGACCCCCCCCCCCCCATCCGGACCAAATTTAGATCCTGGGGGGACAGGGCCTTCTCCATCGCTGCTCCCACCCTCTGGAACTCGCTACCTCACACCATCAGAGACTCCTCCTCACTCACCACATTCAAAACATCACTCAAGACCCACCTGTTCAACACTGCATTCAACATTTAACCCACAGCATCTAACCCCTGACTATCTCCTCTCCTTCTCCCTCCTTTGTGCTTTGAATATTTCCCTATTGATTCTTCTTTTTTTGCAATTGTTTTTATGTTTTGCTATGCATTATGTTTTGCACTCTGTCAAAGCGTCTTTGGGCTTCCTGAAAAGCGCTATATAAAATAAATGCATTATTATTATTATCTTGCCAAAACGAAGTTTTTGCAAGATGTATCAGTCAGCTTGTATGTTTGTTTTTTTGTTTGTTTGTGGTTAATCATTTTTTTTCACGTTTAGATCACTCTGTAGACCACAGTTATTATTGGAAACTCCTGTAACTTCGCATATCAGAGTCCTATAGAGATACCCTTCAGCACACAAAATTTTGAAGGTCAAGGTCAAAGGTCAAGGTCACTTTGTGGTCAATCATGGAGGTCGACGAAACACTAATTTTTTGAGTAACTTTGATCGGATCGTCTCCAAACTATATGGGAATCTAGTATATGGTCCGGCGCTCAGCTGATTAGTTTTTGGTGGCGATCGGCCTTGACCTTCATGGTTAGCGCTGGAGGTCGAAAATTATTGACCCCAAGGTCAAATTACGAAACCCTTATTTTTTGAGTAACTTTGATCTTATGATCTCCAAACTTGGTGGGTATATAGGGTGTGGTATGGCGCTCAGCTGATTAGTTTTTGGTGTCGATCGGCCTTGACCTTAAAGGTCATTTTGAAGGTCATTCAATTTTGACCAAAAGGTAAAATTTTCAAGTTTCAGTTACCATATCGAGTAGTACCTCAAATTGAAGCCCTTGTTGAGTGCTTTCCAAACATATAACTAGTTTGACAATGTGACGTCATTTGACGGCGTTATGACGAAAAAACTGCACTTTTCATGTATATTGTATTGCTTTAGTTCGCATTGTTTAGGCCACTCTGTAGAGCACAGTTCCCTTTGGAAACTCTTGTAAGTTCGCATATCAGAGTCTTTTAGAGATACCCTTTAGCACACAAAATTATGAAGGTCAAGGTCAAAGGTCAAGGTCACTTTGCGGCCAATCATGGAGGTCGACGAAACACTAATTGTTTGAGTAACTTTGATCGGATCGTCTCCAAACTTCATGGGAATCTAGTATATGGTCCGGCGCTCAGCTGATTAGTTTTTGGTGGCGATCGGCCTTGACCTTCATGGTTAGCGCTGGAGGTCGAAAATTATTGACCCCAAGGTCAAATTTTGAAATCGTAGGTACCATATCGAGTAATACCTCATATGAATGCCCTTGATGAGTGCTTCCCAGATCTGTAAACAGTTTGACGCTATGACGTCATTTGATGACGTCATGACGAAAAAACGGAATTTTCATGAAAAAATTATTTCCTCAGTTCTCATCAAAATCTTTCAATATTTCATGTGCGTTGGTCATGAAGACATACTATTCACCATACGAAATTATTAAGGTCAAGGTCAAAGGTCAAGGTCACTTGGCAAGATACGGTTCACCCTGTGGGTGACATATGTTTATTATTATTATTGTCTGTCAATCATTGAGTTTGGAAAATGACACTTTGTATATATTTACAAAGTATAATTCTGAAAATTTTGCACATATAATCTAGGTTTCTTTCTAAAACAGCTTGTTGAGTGACTTTCAGTTGCGATGTTACGAGGTAGTTCATTTCACAGTTGTGCAAACGCCAGGAACTGACACAGGCCGTGCCTCCTTGTGCGAGTGGCAAGATGGCCGCCGCTGTCGCGCGCCAGCTTCACAGCTTTGTACAAGCCTATTGGCCGATACTCTATCCAGTAGTATATACAGATCAGTGGGTCGGGGACGGGAGAGTGGAGTGATGCCGCAGAGGGCGTGACCTGGGTGAGCCGCGAGTTGGGAGGCTTTTATTGGCTGAGGAGTGCGCCAATGTGACGTCATCGGCCAGAGATATTATCGACGGTCGGACGCCATCTTTGAGCAGTTGGCACTTGGCAGTTGGACGGAGCAGTTGGCACTTGGCAGTTGGACGGAGCAGTTGGCACTTAGCACTTGGCTGCCAGCACTCCCGCAGAGAGTCGAGTCGAGTGGAGTTCACGGCTTGAGAGGGTCCCGGTGCGATCCCGAGTTTGGAGAGTCCTTCCTGTCCCTGGTCAAGTGGAGTTCGTTTGCTTTGTGCAGCCCTGCGTTGGACCTTTGGAGCAAGGGAGCTCGTGGTGTGGGTGTGCCGTTGAACCGACGAGGCCTGGTGGCGCTCGGAGGCGGACGGAGAGGGCCGCGGGGCCGTGTTACACTGAAGACGAAAGGAGCCAGATAAGCCCGAGCTCCGCGTTTACACTTTACATGACGAGACGTGTTATTTTCGTATTCATCTCCCTCGTATCGTGTTTGATATCTGTTGTGTGTGGGATCCCAATTTAGGCTTATTAGAGTTATTAGTATTACCGGCGCGTGCTTTTTCACTGTCTACTTTTCATGAATAAATCCTTGTATTATTTTCTATATATATCTGAACGCAGTTTCCTGTTGGATTTTAATAGATAAGGTGGCGGAGCTTTGCTGTGTCCCGTCCCGCCATTCCGCGCGTTTAACTTTAGTTTAAGTGTTTGTTTGGAATCCGCTATTGAGTTCTCGCCTCGGGAGTTAAAGCCTCGCAATTGGCCATCCGCAACTGTGGTGTTAATCGCGGTTGCGTGACAATAACTACTCTCTGAGTGAAAGATCCCTCCCTGCCTTACTACCATTTTAAATCTCCTCTTCTTTACTCTCAGCCCATTAGCTTTACCTATAGCTACCTGGCATTGTCATGCCTGCTTATCTCCCTACCCTCACCCCATATCTATTATCACTTCTTCCCCCATCCTTCTCCTGTATGACACACTTAAAAACTGCCCCTTGCATCATGTAATCTCTATTTTCATTGCTCTTATACCCATCCCCAGCACATTACCTGCGCCACCGAAGGTGGACGGAGTTTCAATATTTTCACCCTGTCTATCTGTGAGCAGGATATCTCAACAGGTTATGGACGAATTGGGACGAAATTTAGTGGACAGGTTGGGTTTGTGACAAGGATTAATTGATGAGATATTGGTTCGGGTCCGAATCTAAATCCGGCCTATCATTGCGATACAAAATACAAACCGTTCAGCCTGGAGGAGGTATGTGCTCCACTGAGTGCCGTTCTAGTTCAGGTTAAATTACATTTGCCAATCTTTTGCCCAATCTATGCAAGTATCAATACTTTCCTGAATCTGATCACTACCCCCTCTCTGAAATCTACCTTACCTCTAAGCTTTGTGTCATCTGCAAATGTGGAAAGACGACTCTTCACCCCACTATCCAAATCAGTAATGTAAATTTTCAATAACAAGCATTCTGAGTATTGCGCTGCAATACATGTCTCCTACCGGCAGTCTGTCGTCCTGAAAACTGTTGGGGAAATTACCAAAGGTTATTTACCCCCAGGTTCTGAATCGTTCCCAATCGCTAATTACCTCAGGACGGGCTCACCTGTGATTCGCACTCGGGACTTCGATTTATACACCTTGCAGACAGGTCAGCAGAAGCACGAGAAAATAAGTTGTTGATAAAGAACCTTTCGAGTCGCTAAATATCAGTAATCTATATATATAAAACACAGTTTGTGTGTGTGTAATGTTACCGATAGACTCCTAAACGGAGAGGCTTACGTGCTTGATATTTGGCATAGACATACCCATTGAGCCTGGGACGAACATGGCCGAACTCAAAATATTTGACGATCCATATTTTTTATTCATATTAACCTCAGCGCATTTCAGCGAAGTACCCGCTAATCTCAGCCGGTTCCAGAGCAGCTCGCTGATTCGCTCAGAGCGATCACGTGATGTCCCATTCCCGCCGCCAGACTGATTCGCTCAGAGCGATCACGTGATGTTCCATCCCGTCACACGTCACACGTTTTTTCACCTTTTATGCGATCGTGTTTTGTATCGATTTTGTGCGATATGAATTAAATGTCTTTGAAACAGCTGTGAAACGTCTTTCCACAACCCTTCCGTAACCGATTGGAGCAGTTTATTGCCGCACAAAACGAGATCCGCGAAGCGAGTTGGTCGAGTCGTGCTGACCAAGATGGCGACACGGCGGCTTCACTTTTCACGGAGTATGAGCGTTCTATATATTTTCAATTCAGTGCGCCCGTGATTTGTGGCATAGACATGACCATTGGGCCTTCACGGTGTAATTTGTGCGAGGCTTTTGTCCGAGTGAGCTTGAGTCGAGAGGGCGAATGTACGGGTTGGGAATGTACGGGTCTCCCTTCCCCCGCCCGGCAACGCCGGTACTGGAGGACGTCACAGGATCGGTGAGTCTCCAAAATCCGCTTTGTGCTGTTGCGAATATGCAGGACTATGTCCGATTGTTGTGCTGCTCTCCGACCATGAGAACTGCAACGTCATTGTTGACTGGCCATCCCCTTCCCTCCCCCCTCCCTTCCCCCTCCCCCTCTCCCCTCCCCCTCCCCCTTCCTTCCCCCTCCACCCTACCCCTCCCCTTCTCCCCTACCCCTCCCTTTTCCCCCTCCCCTCCCCCACCCTTCTCCCCTCCCCCCTCTCCCCCCTCCCTCCCCCTCCCATCCCTCACCCTCCCCATCCCCCCCTCTTCTCCCCTCTCCCCCTCCCCCTCCCACTCTTCTCCCCTCCCCCCCGTTCCCCTCCCCTCCCCACCCCCCTCCCATCCCCTCCCCCGCCAATGCCGGGTACTTCTGCTAGTTTATTATATTTTCCGGTTCACGATCAATGATCGATGTGTATATATATGTTGCTCGGCTTGGCTCCGCCCCTCCGGAAAGGGCGTGCTGTGTCACGCATTTGACGTTCGCGAGACAAGGCTGAGAGCGCGTGGTGCGGCTTGAGGAGAACTCGAGAATAAACAAAGTGCCATAACTTTGTCAAAAATGATCGAAACGTCGTGAAGTTCGAACTTGATCTGTAACTTATCACGAGGAAACCATGTGCCAAGTTTGAAATCATTAGCATTAAGAGTTTAGAAAAAAGTCCGGAAAACTGTTCTTTGCGTGATGGACTGACAGACTGATGGACTGACAGACGGACAGACGGAGGGACGGCGTGCAAACCTATAGTCCCCTCCGGTGTACACCGGTAGGGGACTAATAACGAGAAAAAGAGATAGATGCCATAGCCCCCGTGATTTTAGTAATTTTGCTGTACAGAGCTAAAGGCCCCCGTCAGTTGGCCATCTTTGGTCAGATTACAAAACAAAAATCTTCTGCACATGTATACCGATGTATTGTGTTTGTGCTAAGTTTGAACAAAATTGGTCGAAACATGTCGAGAAATGGCTGGGGACACATTTAAGTAACAAAAATGGCCACCAGTCGGCCATATTGGATCCAACCTTGAAATAAAATGACGTGACTATGTAAACCATCATTCTTTATCTGTGTAGTACAAAATTTGAACAAGATTGGGAAATGCATGTCCAAGAGATGGTTGAGGACATGCTCAATATTGCTTCTTACAACTAAAATGTCTGCCAGTCTACCAGTACGCCATGTTTGATCAGATAACAAACTAAAGTGGGGTGCTCGTGTATGTCATCATGTGCTTGTGCCAAGCTTGAACAAAACCGGTCCATGCATGTGTGAAAAATGGTTGGCGACACGTTTAAGTAACAAAATGGCCGCCAGTCGGACATCTTGGACCTGATATCGAAAGAAAATGACTTGCATATGTAAGGCATCATTCATTATCTGTGTGCCATGTTTGAACAAATTCGGTAAATGCATGTCCAAGAAATGTTTGAGGACGTTTGTTGAACATCAGGGTTTTTTTACAACTAAAATGGCCGCCAGTCGGCCATCTTTGATTGCATAACGAACCAAAATGAGGTGCATATGTATCACTGATCTCTATACTAACTGGATAGGAAGAGCACCTCATTTTTTGAAGCCATTTGTCCGCCATCTTTGCTCCCCCACGATTCCCCAAAACTAGAGTCCCTGTATAAAGAGAGTTGCGCCATGCGCTGACCCGAGATTTCTGGTCACGTGATTTCGTGGCGCCATTTTGTGTCTAACTTCACCGTGCGTGAACGTCAGCTTGGTACGGGAATGTTGTTTATTGCCAAACAAAATGACTGGTTCTGCTTTTGGTTGTTCAAACCAATCTGGGAAATATAAGATGTATAGATTTCCAAGTGATAAAGTCAGAAATATGGAAAAGAAATATGTCAGAATAATAATAAAAATAATAAAGTCAGAAATATATATATATATAAATATATAAATATATATAAATATAAATATAAATATAAATATAAATATATATTATATAAAATAATATATTATAAAATATATTTTATTTATATTATATATATTATATATATTATTATAATATATATAATATATATATATTATATATATTATTATATATATATTATTATATATATGTATAATAATATATATATTATTATTATATAATATATATATATATATATAATATATAATATAATAATATATATATAATATTAATATATATATATATATATATAATATATAATTATATATATATAATTATAATATAATATATATAATATATATATAATATATATTATATATATTATATATTATATATTATATTATATATATATTATATATTATATATTATATTATAATATATAATAATATTATAATATAATTATAATATAATTATAATTATAATTATATATAATATAATTATATATATATATATATATATTATATATAATATATAATTATATAATAATATATATATATATATATATAATATATATTATTATATATATTATTATATATATATTATATATATTATTATATATATATATAATATATATATATTATATATATTATATATATTATTATATATAGTATATATTATATATATATATATATATTATATATATATTATATATATTAAAATAATAATATATTATATAAAAAATATATAAAATATTATATAATTTTATAAAATATATAAAATATATAAATATATATAAAAAATATATATAAATATATAAATATAAAAATATATAAAAATAATAAAATAAAAATTATAAATAATAAAAAAATAACAAAATAATAAAAAGTCAGAAATATGGCAATACCACGTACAGAATTTGTTTTAAGTGTGTTAGACTATATGTCGGCTCGAAGTCCTACACCGGAATTGCTCTCGGCACCCTTTAAAAAATATTGGATATGCCCACACTCCTTTCTAAAAGTTATTAAAATTCAGAGAACGACAGCATTGGTTTGTCTTACTTATAATGTTAGCTCTTATATGCAGTTTTGCCTTGTAATATGCATTGCCATACCACTTTTAATATCACCACACAGCTCTTTTTCACGGCAATAGCTGAGTTTTTGACAAAACAAATATCACCTGTATGTAATAATAAGACTAAATATGTGTAGTAAATTTTTTTTTAACAGGTTTAGAATATATCACCCCATATCGCGAATGTACATGTATATCTAATCCGACACACTTAGACACAAAATGGCGTCCAAATTTAAGTTGACACAACTCTCTTTTTACAGGGACTCTACCCAAAACGAATGTCATTTACCGATGTAATGTGATTACTCTTCTTCATTCAAATCGACCACTGCGGTTTTTATAACCGTAAGCAGCGTACGATGGCATTTCATCAATCCTGTAATAATGCTTTTTCAACCCTGGAACGGATTAAAATAAATTAGGAATGGAATAAAATAAAGTGGGACGGTGGAATTTTCGTAGGAAATATGCTGATAATTAAATATTAAACTCTTTAAATTCCCTCTAATTAAATATTAAATAATAAATAAATTAAATATTCTAATAATAAATAATAATATTAAATATTAAATAATTAATTAATTAAATATAATTAAATAAATTAAATTAAATATTAAATAATATTAATATTAAATATTAATAGTAATTAAATATTCTTAAAAAATTTAAAGAATAGGAAAATAGGACTGCGTTTACCTTTTCATGGCTGATAAAAATAATAGTCAGGTTCACTGTTTTTTCGTTCAAAATCATGGTAGATTAGCAAACCTATACATTTTTGGAAACGTTATTACATGGAAAATCTGAAAATCAATGTTTACATTTGCCAATTCCGACCAATTCGATTCGACCAATTCGACCAATCGACCAATTCCATTCGACCAATTCGACCATTCGACCAATCGCTTCGATCGACCATTCGATCGATTCGATTCGATTCGATTCATCGAATTCGATTCGATCGACCATCCCGACCAATTCGATTTGCCAATCAATTTGACCGACCTTTGCTTGTGTGGAACGGACTGTGAAAACGATGCGGACTATATTGTCGGATACGACACACAGGACAGTGATGACGAACTCTAAATGGCATATTCGCTGTAATCGTGTATGTTTGATGCCATTGACTGCCTGTGTATATTTTGTCATTGACTGCCTGTGTAGATGTGAAGTTATACTGACTGCATGTGTATATATGATTTTGCTGACTGCCTGTGTATGTTTGGTGATATGAATTATTGTGACACATTTTGATGTTATTAACTGCCTGTACAAAATGATAACATGTATTTGATTATGCAACTTATCACGAATATAAAGACAGTATTTTGCAATTCAAAACCTTTGATTCGTGTCTTACCATTCCCCATAGCACTAATTTGATACTTTCATTGGATTCCTTGTCCCTGAAAATATAGGTTTAGTATATTTTAAAAAGTTTTTAGGGTAATTAGAGGCAGAAATAGAACAAAATATGTATTTTACAGTGGCCATTTTGAAAATCCAAAATGGCCGCCATACAGGTATCTCTCCAAATGTAAACATTGATTTTTAGTTTCCTTATGCTATAACCTTTCCAAAAATGTATAGGTTTGCTAATCTACCATGATTTTGAACGACATATAATTTATTGACATAGTGAACCTGACTATAACATGGATCTGCAAAATAAATTGGTATGTGAATACTTGTATACCATATTTGTGGTCAAGTGTTGGTTTTGTTTTGTTTTGTTTTTTCATTCCACATGGCACAATATTCTTACTGAAGTGAGTACCATTGAAAATAAATTGCATCCATTTATCAAAGAATCAGAATCAGAAGAGTATAGTGAAAAAAAACTTCTGAGTTATACTTCTGGGCAGAGAAACATGATGGTCATAGTAAATATTTTTGTTATTCTCCTCCAAGACATGTCAGGATATTGCCAAATTATGATAAATTATAATTACAGAATATAAAATAGCAACATGTGTACAGGACGGCATCTTTCCTCACAGCAACTTGCTGTCTAAAGTCAATTTGAATCGAATATTTTGTTGAAATTTCGATTAAATTATTTTATAAAATATAGCAGGCATTGTCTTTTGATAAAGACAATGAACGGACGCAGATTTTCTGGGGGAACCAACATGGCGACGAATCTACTTCCGGTGACTTCACAGCGAATGGACCAATTACACGGACGTATATAAAAAACCTGGACCCGCAATGCGCCTGATTGGCTGAAGTCAGAGCGAGTCGGTCGGCGGCCATGTTTGTGTGACACTCGCTTGTAAACAAACCAATGAAGGAACTGCGCTCCAACGCGAGTCGAAAGAATTGACGCGACCAAAGACGGAATTCGTCCGAGTTGCTTTATTGAAACAAAACAGCTCAGGTATTCTGACAAGCCCGTTTATCGGGCAGCAATATATATACACATTTATGTCGGGAAGTTTGCCCGGCAAAAGCTATACCGGGCATGCCCGGGTGTCAAGGGCGAGCCTTGGAAAGGCGAGTCTGGACCTGCCCGGGCGTGTTTGGCTGCGGCCTGGCAAGTCGAGGCTGGGCATGCACGGGCGCTCTGGGCGAGCCCTGGAAAGGCGATAGCGGGCATGCCCGGACGCTCTGGGCGAGCCCTGGAAAGGCGATAGCGGGCATGCCCGGACGCTCTGGGCGAGCCCTGAAAAGGCGATAGCGGGCATGCCCGGACGCTCTGGGCGAGCCCTGGAAAGGCGAGAGCGGGCATGCCCGGGAAAGACGAGACCGGGCGTGCCCGGGAGGTTCGGGCGTGCCCGGGAACAGTGAGTCCGGGCATGCCTGGGAGAGGCGCGTCTGGCCGTGTTCTGGCCGGTGCAAGGCGATTGTGTGCATCCAGCGGTAACCGCTACACACACCCCTCCAGAATCGACCTGCACCGGCAGGGTCAATTTAAGGGGGGTCCGGATGACCCGGCCGAAGCGACCCCTGGAGGGTCGTGGGGAGGGGTCCGACGTGGTGGTGGGTGGTCGAGCGGGGGGAACTGTGGACGGGGGGCGGCCTCGCCGCGGAGGAAGGGCCAACCGTGGTGGTCGGTCGACGTCCATGTGCGCCGGTTTGAGGCGGTCCACAGAAATCCGGTCCGGCCGGCCGCCGAAGTCGACGATGAAAGACTTGTCGCCCCGTCGCAGGACCCGGAAGGGCCCGTCGTATGGCGGCCGGAGTGGCCCCCGGTGCGCGTCATGACGCACAAAGACGTACTACGCTGTGCGAAGCGCCGGGGGGACGTAGGACTGGGGGCCACCGTGGCGGGACGTCGGCACGGGGGCAAATCGTCGGGCGGCCTCCTGGAGGTCCGAGCGCTGGCGAGCGGCGGACCAGGGACTGGTAGCGTCGGGCACGAATTCGCCCGGGACGCGGAGCGGCTGGCCGTAGACGAGCTCGGTGGCTGACGCCTGGAGGTCTTCCTTGGGGGCTGTGCGAAGGCCCACGGCAGCGTGCGAAGGCCCAAAAGGACCCACGGCAGCCGGTCGACCAAACCGTCGTCCTGAAGGCCGGCCATGAGTGCGGCCTTCATGGAGCGGTGAAACCGCTCGCACAACCCGTTGGCTTGGGGGTGGTAGGCCGTGGTGCGGTGCAGCGTGACCCCCAACGAACGGGCGACCGCGCCCCAAAGCTCAGACGTGAACTGTGGGCCGCGGTCGGACGAGATGTCCGCTGGTGCGCCGAAGCGCGCGACCCAGGTGGCGATGAACGCCTGCGCCACGTCGGCGGTGGTGGTGGAGGCGAGGGGCACAGCCTCCGGCCACCTGGTGGTCCTGTCCACCATGGTGAGCAGGTGGGTGAACCCCCGCGAGGGGGGCAGGGGACCCACCAGGTCCACGTGGACGTGGTCGAAACGCCGTTCAGGCATGGCTAAAGGTGCCAGCGGGGCCTGGGTGTGGCGGTGGACCTTGACCCGCTGGCAGGCCGTGCAGGCGTTGGCCCAGTCGCGGATGTTTCGTCGAAGGCCGTGCCAGACGAAATGCGCCGACACCAGCTTCTGAGAAGCTTTCCGGCCCGGGTGAGAAAGGCCGTGGATGGAGGCGAAGATGCGACGCTGCCAGGAAACGGGCACGATGGGGCGAGGCTGGCCCTGGGAGACGTCGCAGAGCAGGACGGTGCCCGCGAAGGGAATGTCGGCCAGGCGGAGGCCCGTGTCCGCCGCACGGAGTGCCTGCACCGAGGCGTCGGTGGTCTGGTCGGCCGCCATGAGCGCGAAGTCTACGCCGAGGTGGACCGCGTTCGCGCGGGCCCGAGAAAGACAGTCGGCCACGGCGTTGTCTTTGCCGGCGACGTGCCGGATGTCCGTGGTGAACTCCGACATGGCGGAGAGGTGGCGCTGCTGGCGGGCCGACCACGGCTCCGTGACCTTAGCCATTGCGTAGACCAACGGCTTGTGGTCGACGAAAGCCGTGAACGGGCGGCCCTCCAGGAGGTGTCGGAAATGGCGAACGGCCAGGAATAGCCCGAGCAGCTCGCGGTCGAACGTGCTCTAGTTTAACTCGTTCGGCCGGAGTTGCCGGCTGAAAAACGCGAGTGGCTGCCAAACCCCGTCCACCCATTGCTCATGGACGGCGCCCACCGCGTAGTTGGAGGCGTCCGTAGTGAGGGCGATGGGCGCGTTGAGCACCGGGTGAGCCAGCAGCGTTGCGTCGGCGAGGGCCCGTTTGGCGCTGGCGAAGGCCGCGTCCATGGCCGAGGACCAAACAATGTCATGCTTGGCCGGCTTGCCCCGGAGGGCCTCGTAAAGGGGCCGCATGAGCTGAGCAGCGCGGGGCACGAATCGGTGATAAAAATTCACCATGCCGAGGAACTCTTGGAGGGCCTTGATGGAACGGGGACGCGGGAACGTGGTGATGGCCTCGACCTTGGTCGGCAGCGGCACGGCCCCGGTCTTGGTGATGCGGTGGCCCAAAAAGTCAACGGTCGTCGCGCCGAAGTGGCATTTGACCGGGTTGACAATTAAGCCGTGCTCGCTGAGGCGACCGAACAGTGTTCGGAGGTGGAGGAGGTGCTCGGCGCGGGACGTGCTGGCGAAGAGGATATCGTCCAGATAGACGAAAAGAAACGGCAGGTCGCGCAGCACGCCGTCCATCAAGCGCTGGAACGCCTGGGCCGCGGTCTTGAGGCCAAACGGCATCCGCAAAAATTCGAACAGGCCGAACGGCGTGATGACGGCCGTCTTCGGGACGTCGGCCGCCCGGACAGGTACCTGGTGGTAGCCCCGTATCAGGTCAATTTTCGAAAAGATGACCCGTCCCGCCAAACGGGCGGAAAAGTCCTGAATATGCGGGATCGGGTACCTGTCGGGGGTGGTAGCGTCGTTGAGACGGCGGTAGTCGCCACACGGGCGCCATCCACCCCCCGGCTTTGGCACGATGTGCAGTGGCGAGGCCCACGCGCTATCGGAGCGCCGCACGATGCTGAGGTGCTCCAACGCGTCGAACTCGGCCTTTGCCACGGCGAGCTTGGCCGGGTCGAGGCGGCGGGCCCTGGGGTAGACCGGCGGGCCCGTAGTGGATATGTGGTGCTCGATCCCGTGCCGCACCACGACGGCCGAAAACGTCGGCCGCGTGAGGGCCGGGAATTCCGCGAGCAGGCGAGCGAACTCGTTCGCTGCCGGGAGGGCGCACGCCAGTTCGGTCGGCGCGGAGCTGCTCATCGTGCACGCCAGGGAGCTGAAGGTCTCGGCGTTGACAAGGCGACGACATTTGAAGTCGACCAGCAGCCCGTGCGCGCAGAGGAAGTCGGCGCCCAGCAAAGCCATGGGGACGCAGGCGGTCACAAAAGTCCATTGAAAACGCTGGCTGCCGAAGCAGAGGGTGACGACGCGTGGGCCGAAAGTGCGTATGGCCGAGCCATTAGCAGCGACCAAAGAGGGGCCGCAAACGGCGTCCCGCCTGTCCTGCTCGGAGGCGGGTATGACGCTCAGTTGGGCGCCGGTGTCACACAGGAAACGCTGCCCAGACGCTTTGTCCCGAATAAACAGCAAGTTGCCCTAGTGGCCGGCGCTCATGGCTGGGAATGAATGCCGGCCCGGCCGTTTCCCGACCTGCCGAAAGTGCACGGGGGCCGGCACGTCCGAGCCTTGTGTCCGAACCTGGCGTGGTAATAACACCACGCCCGGTCAGGTTGGGGCCCCGGCCGTCGTGTCGGAAGCGGGCGGTGTGGCATGGCGGCCGCCAGTTGCACCGGCAGTTCGGCCTCCAACCGCGCAGGGCGCTCGGGCATCGTGGGCGTCGCCTCGGACGGCGGCGGGCTCCAGGTAACCGCGCCGATGTGCTGGCCCGCCGAGGAGATCTTATCGGCTTCCCTGGCGAGGGCGCGGGAATCCGTGATCAACGTGCCAGCCAGGGCGAGGCGTACTGGGTGAGGCAGCTGGCGAAGGAACAGCTCGCGGAACAGAAAATCCGGAGAGTGCTCACCGAGCAACGAGAGCATATAGTCCATGCGCTCTGACGGGCGCATGTCGCCGAGCTCGGGCAGAGCGAGCAGGCGCCGTGCGCGTGCTGCCGGTGAGAGGGCGAAAGCGTCGAGGAGGAGTGTCTTCAGCGCGTCGTATTTGTCAGCAGCCGGCGGGTGCTCGAGGAGGCTCAAGGCACGGGCTGCGGTGGCGGAACCGAGCGCCGCCACAACATGGTGGAAGCGGGTGTCGTCCGCGGTGATGCCTCGCAGGGCGAACTGAGAGTCCGCCTGAGCGAACCAAACAGCCGCGTGAGCCTCCCAGAAGGTAGGCAGTTTAAGCGTCACTGCCGTATCCATGTCGGTAGGTCACCAATGAAGGAACTGCGCTCCAACGCGAGTCGAAAGAATTGACGCGACCAAAGGCGGAATTCGTCCGAGTTGTTTTATTGAAACAAAACAGCTCAGGTATTCTGACAAGCCCGTTTATCGGGCAGCAATATATATACACATTTATGTCGGGAAGTTTGCCCAGCAAAAGCTATACCGGGCATGCCCGGGTGTCAAGGGCGAGCCTTGGAAAGGCGAGTCTGGACCTGCCCGGGCGTGTTTGGCTGCGGCCTGGCAAGTCGAGGCTGGGCGTGCCCGGGCGCTCTGGGCGAGCCCTGGAAAGGCGATAGCGGGCATGCCCGGACGCTCTGGGCGAGCCCTGGAAAGGCGATAGCGGGCATGCCCGGACGCTCTGGGCGAGCCCTGGAAAGGCGAGAGCGGGCATGCCCGGGAAAGACGAGACCGGGCGTGCCCGGGAGGTTCGGGCGTGCCCGGGAACAGTGAGTCCGGGCATGCCCGGGAGAGGCGCGTCTGGCCGTGTTCTGGCCGGTGCAAGGCGATTGTGTGCATCCAGCGGTAACCGCTACACCAACGTGATAACGCGGATGCATAGGTCAGGGAAGAATATTTTCTTGCGGCCAACATACTACCACTACAACATACTACTACTACAACATACTACCACTACAACATACTACTACTACTACATACTACTACAACATACTACATACTACTACTACAACATATTACTACCACTAAAACATACTACGACTACTACAACATACTCCTACCAAAACAACATACTACTACTACAACTACAACATGCTACTACAACAAACTACTACTACTGCAACATACTACATACTACTACTGCAAAATACTACATACTACTACTACAACATACTACGACTACTACAACATACTACGACTACTACAGCATACTACTACTACTACAACATACTATGACTACTACAACATACTACTACTACTACAACATACTACGACTACTACAACATACTACTACTACTGCAACATACTACATACTACTACTACAACATAATACCACTACAACACACTACTACTACTATAACATACTACTACTACTACAACATACTATGACAACTACAACATACTACTACTACTACAACTACAACATGCTACAACAACATACTACTACTACTACTGCAACATACTACATACTACTACTACAACATACTACCACTACAACAACATACTACTACTACTACAGCATACTACGACGACTACAACATACTACTACTACAACATACTACTGCTACAAAATACTACTACTACAACATACTAATACTACTACAACATACTACGACTACAACATACTAATAATACCACAACATATGAATACTACTACAACATACTATTTCTACAACAAACTACTACTACAACATACTACAAACAACTACAACATACTACATACTATTACAACTACAACATACTACTACAACATACAACTACTACTACAACATACTACTACTACTACAACATACTACTACTACAACATACTACTACGACATACTACTATGACAACTTGGCACTACAACTACTACTACTACCACTACATACTACTACTACCACTTCATACTACCACAACATACTACTACTACCTACATACATACTACCTACATACATACTACCTACATACATAATACCTACATACATACCACCTACATACATACCACCTACATACATACTACCTACTTACATCATACCTACATACCACCAATAGGAATACCACTACATAACACTACTTATATACTTGTGACATAATACTTACTACATACATACTTACTACCTACATACATACTACCTAAATACATACTACCTACATACATACTACCTACATAAATACTACCGACATACATACTTCTTACATTCTAACTACATACTTACTTACATACTTACATACTTACATGCTACATACATACCACCACATACTTATATCTACATACTTACTACCTTCTTTCCACATACTACCTTAATACTTACTATCTACATACTTACTACCTTCGCACTACATACTACCTTCATACTACATACTACCTTTATACTTACTACCTTAATACTTACTATCTACATACTTACTACCTTCATACTACATACTACCTTCATACTACATACTACCATCATACTACATACTACCTTAATACTACATACTACCTTCATACTACATACTACCTTCATACTACACACTACCTTCATACTACATACTACCTTATTACTTACTACTTTAATACTTACTATCTACATACTTACTACCTTCATACTACATACTACCTCCATACTACATACTACCTTCATACTACATACTACCTTCATACTACATACCTTAATACTTACTACCTTAATACTTACTATCTACATACTATTGTGGTTTTGGAACCCACACGTGTAAATATGACATTATTAAAAGGTTAAAGGTTGCACCCCATAATTAGGCCACAAGCAACACGTAGGCCACTATAGGACTTCAGTTATTTCATTAGTATGTGTTTAGATAAGGCCGTGTTTCCAATAGTTGAATTAGTCAGGTTCACTATGTCAATAAATTATATTTCGTTCAAAATCATGGTAGATTAGCAAACCTATACATTTTTGGAAAGGTTATAGCATAAGGAAACTAAAAATCAATGTTTACATTTGGAGAGATACCTGTATGGCGGCCATTTTGGATTTTCAAAATGGCCACTGTAAAATACATATTTTGTTCTATTTCTGCCTCTAATTACCCTAAAAACTTTTAAAAATATACTAAACCTATATTTTCAGGGACAAGGAATCCAATGAAAGTATCAAATTAGTGCTATGGGAATGGTAAGACACGAATCAAAGGTTTTGAATTGCAAAATAGTCTTTATATTCACGATAAGTTGCATAATCAAATACATGTTATCATTTTGTACAGGCAGTTAATAACATCAAAATGTGTCACAATAATTCATATCACCAAACATACACAGGCAGTCAGCAAAATCATATATACACATGCAGTCAGTATAACTTCACATCTACACAGGCAGTCAATGGCATCAAACATACAGAATATGCCATTTAGAGTTCGTCATCACTGTCCTGTGTGTCGTATCCGACAATATAGTCCGCATCGTTTTCACAGTCCGTTCCACACAAGCAAAGGTCGGTCAAACTGATTAAAAAAAAAAAAAAAAACACCTTTAGAGGCCATTTTTCCCCGCAAAGCGGGGGTTGGCCTTTTTCGGGAACCGTGGTTGTTGTTGTTTTTCGGTCCCCTATTTGAAGCAATGTTTTACGGCCGGATGCCCTTCCTGACGCCAACCCTTTTTGCCGCCTTTAACGACAAACAGGGAATTACCAGTGAACTGGTACTCAATTAGCCGACCTCGGAAGGATGACAGGCTGAGTCAACCCCCCTGGCGTTAATTCAGCGATCGACCGGGATTCTGAACCCAGGATCCTTGGATCCTAAGCCGGCACCCTAGCCGCTAGCCCAACACCAGGGATCAAATTGATTGGCAAATCGAATTGGTCGAATGGTCGATCGAATCGAATTCGATGAATCGAATCGAATCGAATCGATCGAATTGGTCGAATGGTCGAATGGTTGAATTGGTCGAATGGAATTGGTCGATTGGTCGAATTGGTCGAATCGAATTGGTTGGAATTGGCAAATGTAAACATTGATTTTCAGATTTTCCATGTAATAACGTTTCCAAAAATGTATAGGTTTGCTAATCTACCATGATTTTGAACGAAAAAACATCGTGAACCTGACTAAATCTGCGTTGTGTCAATCAAATAAGAAGTAGGCCCATTCTGTTCATTTTGTCAGCCTCCCTCTCCAAGCGACGCCATTACGCGCCCTCCAGTCTGCACCTCATGCCCCCTCCCAAGTGTTACATGCCTCGACCAGCAGCAGCTGCCTTAGCGCTCGCTCAACGCCGCCATAAGCATAAGGAAAAGGGGGGTGGAGCGCCAGGAAGAAGGTGTGGCCACGTCAACCCACCATCAGGGCGTGGCCGGTAAGCGATAACCAGCCAACCAGGGCTGAAGTGACATCGCCGACAGGCGTGGCTTTGGGGCTCGCGGAGTGATCGCTTGGTTGACTTATATAAGCGCGAACGCAAAGCCCTTTCACAGGACTTATCGGGAGAGCGCACCTTTGTGAGGACTTATGCAGTGGCGCTTATTAAAGGAGGGCCTTATTAAAGGAGGACTGACTCGCTGGCGCTGATTGTGACAGGACTTGCCAGCGAGGAGAGATATACGGCGCGCTTGATGAGAGAACTGTCCAAGATGGCGTGTACAGGACTGTGAGGACTGCAAGGAAGCGCGCTGATTAAGAGGACATTGGAGGGAGTGGGCGTTTGGCATGAGTGTGCACCTATTATATTCCATACGCAGCGTACCAGCTTTCCCACTGTTATATAAATTGTCCGATCGCGTTCCAACTACACGCGGAGCTGCCTGCCGGGTTTTGCCCGCCGGACCGGAGCCTCTACACTGGAGCCGACTGGAGCCTGGATGCGCCGGTGACCATCCACCATCTACAATCCCCATGTGAGTGTGTATGTGTGACGGGCCTGTTTGTCCTGGGTATTAAGAATAAGATTGTTTAAGGCTGCTCTGTGTTCTTATTCTTCCTCTTCCTATCTTGTACATTTCTTTTGTTTCCTCTTCTTTCTGTACATTTGTGATAAATTGCCTTGTTCTTTCTTGGTTTCCTCTTATCCGACCACATTAGTCTTTTCTCAATTGGGTAAACGTGGCACGATTAGGAACCGCTCAGAATCGGGTTTAGTCATTTGTTAATAGCTGTGATCGCGGATTGCTATCCGCTCGGCATTTTCCATCATATCTGTGGTTCGAGCGGGAGTTATTCCCTCGTTTCCAGCCGGCGTTAGTAATTAGGTAGTAGTGAACCCCTAGGCCTAACAAACCCTACCTAACGCTGCGCCGGGAAGGAAGGTATAACTTCCAGGACTCGGGTCGGCCAGATAAAAGGACAAGGGGATTAAACCCCCCCCCCCTTGATAAGGGGAGAGCCGACGTCGGAGATCCGCAACAATAGGTGCCGAGGAGTGGGATTTGGACCCAAACCAAATTTTTATATTTTAGACAAAATTTGGTCAAAATTACGAGCGGCTGAAATTTTATTAACAGCTAAATTTAAAATCATGCCATGGATAGCCAAGGCGATCGGATGCCGGTGGGGGTAGACGAAGAGGAGTTAGAATTAACCCAGGACCCCAGGGAAGAACAATTGGGAGAGATGGAGGAGGAAAGGAATGAGGGTGCGGCAGTGGGGGTTGCAGGCACACAAAATGGCGGCGCCTCGCATATGGCGACGAGGGCCACGCCCGCTGCGCAAGTGGGAGGGATGGACATGCAGGCGCTCATTGCGCAGCTGCAGGCAGCCATACAAATGGGGTTGGGAAACCAAATCGTGGGATGGAAAAATGATATGGGCAACCAAATTGGCGGATTGAGAAATGATATGGGAAGCCAAATTGGGGGATTGAGTAAGGAGATGGGAGAAATTAGGGCCGATAAAAAGCAATTGGGAAGCCAAATTGGGGGATTGAGTAAAGAGATGGGAGAAATGAGGGCAATTGGGAAGACAAATTGGGGGGCTAGAAAGCAAATTGGGAGGATTAGAAAACAAATTAGGGGGCAAATTGAAGGACGTGGGTGGCCAAGCCCGGGAAATAAATGAGGGGTTGGCAAGGGAGAAAGCCAGGTATGAGATAAAACAGATGGGGAGAGACAGAGACCGCAGGTCAAGCGGGAGGGGTACACGGGTATGCGACAGGGTAGCGCGGCTTGAGGAGCGCGGGTTGAGCGAAGTTGAGCAGAGCACAGCCGGGTGGACCGGGATAGAAATCGCGACACGGGGGATAGAAAAGCCGACGACCGCAGAATTAGAAAATTTTATTTTATTAGCACCAGCGGTCGTCGAGCTTAACAAGGAAAAATAAATTGAAATCAAAGAAATAGTGGAAATTGGGGAGGAAAAGACGACAGAGGGAGTACAGGAATTGAAGGAAGAGATGGAAATTGTATAAAGTCTATGTTCGCATCATGATGCCGTACTTGTTAACCCAAATAAAGATTTGCAGGTGCGTGTGGAGAAAAGGATCCCGAAGGTAAGCCAGGCTGTATATGGTGCGAAAAGGTTTGGCGCGAAAAGATTTTTCGTGCGCTTGGGATCCAGATGTCACCCGGGCGCTTGTGGAAGGTCCGTGGAGAGGTGTATGAAAGGAAATGGCACGCGTGTGCGGACGGCGCCGGAGTGTGAGTGTATTACAGAGTGCGAGGAAGGATGCACGACAGAGTGTGATAGTGAGAGTGAGTGTGATACAGAGAGTGAAATGGATGGAGAGAGTGTGCAAGGATGCACACCGGAGATGGATGAGGAGCGTGTGCGGGGATGCACACCGGAGCGCGTGATTGGGTGTGCAACAGGAGATTGCACACCCGTGGGTAGGTGTGCGCTGAGTGGGTGGATGCAAGAGTGCACACCCGGGGTGGTTACGGAGTACGTAACGGGGGAGAGTGCACGGGAGGAGTGCCTGGAAGAAAGGTGTGTAACGGAGTTTGCGAGTAGAATGAGTGCGCAAGAATGTGCGCGAGTGTGTGTAGTAATGGAGTGTATGGGCTGTGAGTATGGGCAGAGTCGCGAGGTGTGGATGTGAGCATGCGATTCGAGCATCGACGCTGACCGGGGCAGCGCTTAGGCCGATGTACAGCCGACGCGAGCTCTCGGGGCGTGGTGCATTTTGTGTGCTGCGGGGGCCGGCGTGGATCGTTGCAGCGGCGCTTTTGCAAGGAGCGCCGTGCACGATTCGGGCCGGCTCCGCCCTGTATGGTCGGTGCCGCGTCGTAGCGGCGACCGGCACGATTCCGGGGGAGAAAGGCCAGGTCGGACCTTCGCCCCCTGGCGGAGGCGGTGCTCCGGCCGGGGGAGGTTGGGTCATCGGGCCGGAGACCGCAAGGCTCTGCGCCGAGATGGACCTTGGAACCTCGGCCCGAGTATGCCTCCTCCCCAGAATCGAAAATGCCGGACGGACCCAACCTACAGGAGACAGACCACCGTATGCATTGCTCGGGTTTTCAAAGCCGAGCAGTAAAAATGTATTTCCCGCACGAGAGGCTCATAGTTCAGAGGACTGGACAGTTAGTAATGGCAGTAGCTTCCGCTTCCGGTCCAGTCTGAAGAGGACGCAGGCGTCACATGCTCGCCGCTTCTTCGACTGGGCCACTGTCTGTGGCTTGCTTTTTTGGTGGTCGTGCGGATTTTTTGGCCATTGAGTCTGCCCTCCGCATAGTCCCGGCTCTGCTCCTTGCTTCGCCTACCCGGCTCCTTCGCCTGCTCGCTGTTTCCTCGGGCACGCTCTCGTGGGTTGTGTCCTTCGCAGCGGTGTGGCGGCGGTTTTCCCGCCGTGATCTTGATTTGTAGCGGCGGTGGTTGATTGCCGCTGCATTTCCCGCTTTGCTGTGATCAACCTTGGCCTCGTGATCGTCTCTTTGCTCCTGTCTGCCCTCTGCCTGGTCCCGACTCTGCTCCTGGCTTCACCTACCTGGCTCCTTCGTCTGCTTCGTTTCCTTGGGCCTGCTCCCGTGGGTTGGGACCATTGTTTCACCTCCTCAACCTTGGCCTCGTGCTCGCCTCTCCGCTCCTGCCTGGCATGGCTCTGCAGTACTCCGCCGCAAGGCTCCTTCTGCTCAATACCCGCTCCACCCCATCATGCATCTCTGCCATCAAATCAAATGGACTCCTCCGACGACCCAGGTACATTCACCGTGGCTCCGGTCGTAAGTTTGTATATGTACAATCAGGTCACTCTATCCGCGTCCTCTGGTCGGCTCAGCGCACTCCCACTCATCGTCCCAGCGCACCTAGTCACGGCAACGCACAAAAACGCACCTCCTGCCTGCGAACCCTGGCTAAATCACCTGAATTCATCCCTGCTGTTCAAAACAACATCAAGCTCACCCTGTTCAACACCCGGTCCCTCAACAACAAATGCCTCATCCTCAACGACTACATCCTGGATAACAAACTGGACTTTCTCTGTCTCACCGAAACCTGGCAACAACCACTGGACTACTACACGCTCAACCTCACCACACCCAATGGATATTCCTACGTCAATAAACCACGCTCGGAGGGCCGAGGTGGTGGAATTGCCGTTATCCACCGTCAAGACATCAGGACCAGCCTCATCCCCATCGCCTCATCCTCATCCTTTGAACACCTGGCTTTTAAACTCTCTGGTCGCACGCAGTCAGTCATGGCTGTCGTCTACCGCCCTCCCAAACCACACCCATTATTCCTGTCTGACTTCTCCTACTTTCTGACCCAGCTATGTTCCCTCTCCCCCTCAATCCTCCTCCTTGGTGATTTCAATATCCACATGGACTCCACTGACTCCACAATAACCACTGACTTCACTGATTTACTCACCTGCTTTAACCTCACTCAACATGTCAACTTTCCTACGCATATCCGTGGTCACATTTTGGACCTTGTCTGCTCCACTGGATTAATTTTGCACCATCTCTCTGGCTCCGACCTCACCCTCTCTGACCACTTAGCCATCACTATGACCATCAACATCCCCACCCCAACACCAAGACATTATCGCACTATCAACTTCCGTAAGCTAAACGCTCTTTCACCTACCTCATTCTCATCCACCCTCTCTGAAAAAATGTCCACTTCTCCCTTCATTGACCTCCACACCCCTTCCGACCTCACTGACTACTACAACCACACTCTCTCCTCCTGCCTTGACCAGCTTGCGCCTGTAAAAACCAAAACAGTTTCTTTCACCCATTCTGCTCCCTGGTTTACCCCTGAACTCCGCCTGATGAAAACTCGTGCTCGCCAACTTGAAAGACTCCGCAATAAAACAGGTCTCACAGTTCACTCCCAAGCCTACAAGGACCACCTACAACACTACAAAGATGCCCTCTCCCACGCCCGCTCCGCCTACTACTCTCAAATTATCCACTCTGGCTCCGGAAACCCAAAAGCACTCTTCTCGACAATAAACAAACTCCTCCGCCCCCTGGACACCACCACCCAGTCATTCACAGTAGACAACTGCATCTCCTTCCATTCTTTCTTCCAACGCAAAATTGACAACATCTACAACAGCTTGACCACCACCGCACCCGCTCCCCCTCCAGCCACCTGCCCCCCCTTATCCTGCCTTCCCCTGTCTCAATTCTCCCCGGTCTCCCCTACTGACCTCTCTGAACTCCTCATAGGATTGAAAACTGCCACCTGCACTCTTGATCCCATCCCCTCCAGCTTGGTCAAGGCCTCCCTCCCTGCTCTCTCTCCACTTATCATTGCAACAATAAACTCCTCCCTGTCTACAGGCATCGTCCCACCATCCCTCAAAATTGCTGCTGTTACCCCCATTCTAAAAAAACCTGGTCTAAACCCTGACACCCTAAATAACTTCACACCCATCTCCAACCTACCCTTTCTGTCAAAAGTTTTGGAACGCGCTGTAGCCGCGCAACTCAAACATCACCTCTCTGCCAATAACCTGTATGAAACATTCCAATCCGGATTCCGCTCCAACCACAGTACTGAAACTGCTCTCCTCAAAATCACCAACGACCTTCTCCTCTCCTCTGATGCTGGCAACCTCAACATTCTCGTCCTCCTCGACCTCAGCGCCGCCTTTGACACCATCGATCACACCATCCTCCTCACCCGACTTGAATCCACCTTTAACGTTACCGGCACTGCCCTCTCTTGGATTAAATCATACCTCTCTGACAGACGCCAGTTCATCTCCATCAATAACTGCAAATCCCCCACTGCTCCCCTCCCCCAAGGTGTCCCCCAAGGTTCAGTTCTTGGCCCCCTCCTCTTCATCCTTTACCTGTACCCCCTCGGTCACTTAATCCACCGTCATGGTCTCCAATTCCACTGCTTCGCCGATGACATCCAGCTTTTCATCTCCACCAAGTCCGTCTCCACCGACACCCACTCTATCCTGGCAAACTGCATCTCTGAAATAAAATCCTGGCTTCAAATCAACTTCCTCAAACTTAACTGTGATAAATCTGAAATAATCATCATTGGCCCAAAAACGCTCACAAAATCCACCCATAACTTTGCCCTCAACATCGACGGTATCCCAGTATCCACCTCCCCTCTCATCCGGAATCTTGGCATCATCTTTGACCAAACCCTCTCCTTCGACAAATACACTAAACAGATCACAAAGACAGCCTTCTTTCACCTGAAAAACATCGCCCGTCTCCGCTCATCCCTCTCCTCCACGGCTGCAGAAACCCTCATCCACGCCTTCATCACCTCCCGTCTGGACTACTGCAATAGCCTCCTCTATGGTTCACCCTCAACAATCACCAATAAACTCCAATACATTCAGAACTCCGCTGCCCGTCTACTCACCCATTCCCGGACCTGTGACCACATCACCCCCGTCCTTTACAAGCTTCACTGGCTCCCCATCTCCCAGAGAATCCAGTACAAAATCCTCCTCTTGACCTACAAAGCCCTCCATAACCTGGCCCCATCCTACCTGGCTGACCTCCTCTCCAGACACACTCCCACCCGCAACCTCCGCTCTGCTGGTACCAACCTCCTGACCCCCCCCCCCCCATCCAGACCAAATTCAGATCCTGGGGGGACAGGGCCTTCTCCATCGCTGCTCCCACCCTCTGGAACTCACTACCTCACACCATCAGAGACTCCTCCTCACTCACCACATTCAAAACATCACTCAAGACCTACCTGTTCAGCACTGCATTCAACATTCAACCCACAGCATTTAACCCCTGACTATCTCTTCTCCTTCTCCCTCCTTTTGCTTTAAATATTTCCCTATTGATTCTTGTCTTTTTGCAATTGTTGTTTTCATGTTTTGTTATGCATTATGTTTTGCACTCTGTCAAAGCGCCTTTGGGCTTCATGAAAAGCGCTATACAAAATAAATGAATTATTATTATTATTAGTAGTGATGGCGAATGGTAGTTTTACCATTCACCTCACATTTGGGGCGAAGGAGCTATAGGTTTATGGGGTTTGGCGGTACGAACTAGCCAGGGAGGGTTAGGGTAATCGTTAGGGATCTAGAGATGACCATAGGTGACTTGAGAGTTAAGTAGTGACATTGTACAAATAGTGGGGACGTAGAGTAGAGGAGATGGATGATAATGACGAGGGAGTGCTTAGTATAAGGGATGACAGGGGAAGCACCAGTATTAGGGGAAATAGTTAGATTAAATGATGCTGTGTGTATGAGCTTGACGTTTAGGATGAAATGAGGAATTGAATGAGAGTCTTGCTGGTGAGCATGTTGAAATGAGGAATTGAGCGTGGGAAAATTTGAGCGCATGAGGCAATGCTCGAGAAAGATGTGTGTGTGTGTGAAAATGTATGAGCAGAGTATTGTGGACAAGTGTAAGTGTAATAAGTGCATTGACTTGCATGGTGTGCAAGTGGAGAAGGGTTGTGTGGAATAAATGGTGTGGAGTAAATGGAGTGTGGGATGAGTGGAGTGGAGTGCATGGTGCGAAGGAGTGAATGGGGGAAGGATGGACCCCTTCACGTATACCCGGGGAGGGTAGTTTAAAAGTAGTTAGAGGGAGTAGGTAAATTGGTTGGATATTGACATCTGTGGTGCGAGTAGTTGCAAAGTAGTGTTTTGTTGGGTGCATAAGTGAAGTGGATTGGCTGGGCGTGTGAGCCTGTTGGTAAGTGTGGTTATTGAGCACTCCGCCACTGGTGCTGTCGGCCAGGTGAGGCCGCAGGTAGGTTCTGGGAGCCAGTTAGTGTTCAGTTCAGTAGAGTTCAGCGGGGCCCGAGGATCCGAGGAGAGGACCCGGGTAGCCCAGTGCCATGGAGGGCAGTAGCGGGGTGAGAGCGCCAGGAGGGCCTTCCCCAGGTTAGGGTAGTGTGAAGGAGCTAGGCAAGCTCGGGTGGTGACTTTCAGTGGCGGAGATGCGCAGGTAAGTAGGACCTGCTAGGAGAGCCACAGGACCCCGCCCCGAAAATGTGCGAGGGCACAGTATAGAAAAATCGGGGGAGTGAGACCCCAAATTGGTGAGCACCACAGTTTGGTCAATGGGAATTGGTTGTTGGAACCACATAGAGTAAAGATGGCCAATGGATTGGCAGGGCGAGCCCCCGGGTAGTTTAACTGTGTTAATGTCATTTGGAAGTATAGTTAGGAGAAAATCTCTTCGCACCATCTGCATCCACTCACCGAGGTGATAGGACTCCACACCAGATTTTTTGCAGACATTTGGAATGTAAGACGCATCTTGACGTGGGTGAGACATTGTGTTGATATTCCATTTCTTCCTCCTTAGGAGGGATTGATGACGAATTTGGTATTAGGGGAGATATGGGGGACAAGACGGGTAGAGACGGAATTAGTAAATTTGTGTAAATTGTGTAAATACGGGGAAGGGCAAGGGTAGTGTAGGCTGACATGGGGGGTGATGTACGAGTAGGGACGAGCTTTCTTAGCTCGCTCTCCCGCGCCCTTCATGTTGCATTACCTTGTTTTGATGTGTACCCTTGCGCCCTTGCCCCCGCTAATCTCTGCTTTGTCTTCCTTCCCCACTCATAGACCATGGTCTTTTGTCTGAGGGGAGTGTGCAGGTGCCCTGAATTTTGCTGCCTGCATGCCTGCCTGCACGGGTACACCCTATCGACCACACGTTCTGTGGCCTGGCACATATGGACCACACGTTCTGTGGCCTGGCACCTATGGACCACACATTCTGTGGCCTGGCACCTCTGCTGGGACAAACCTTTGCTGCCAGCAGTATCTGGCTTGTGGACCACTGTTTTAAGTGGCATCAATGCCCAGCAGTCAGACCACCTACGTTGGCCCTGCTGGTCATGAATAAAAAAGTGGACGCGGTTTGTGCCCTTTTTATTAAAGTAACATCAAGTAAGAAGATCAAGCCAAGATACATCGGCACAGCAGAGGAGCAGAAGAAGACATCATTGATTATTTCTGAAATGTTTTTTCTGTGCATTTTGGTACTGGTGCTTTTTGTGCTTATTTTTTTTATTGGTGCATTTTGGTGCATATGGGTATGGTGTATCGGTGCAGAGCATTGCAATGGCATTTCCTCTTTTCAAATTCTTTCTGCTTTTTCCCACAAAAGACAGGTCCTGGGTTGTAGTGTAAATAATTAGTAGTCTTGTAAAGAATGCTCCCCACCAGCTTAAATGTGTAGTTTGAAAATAATTCCATAATTCGGTTAATTGTGGGCGTGAGTCAGTTAGGTAGGACGCAACGCAGCAGGGGGGACATATCTAGTGTTAAAACTGTCGCACTCAGGGTAGTAGGTTAAAAGTAGAGGGTAACAACACCTAAGTGTCACACTAATTTAAAAGATAGTCCTATTGTTTCGGCTCGGGCCGAGCCTGGAAAAAGGGGCGGGGGGGGGGGGAGGGGGAGGGGTGGTGGTGCAGTGTTGCGGTTTTGGAACCCACACGTGTAAATATGACATTATTAAAAGGTTAAAGGTTGCACCCCATAGTTAGGCCACAAGCAACACGTAGGCCACCATAGGACTTCAGTTATTTCATTAGTATGTATTTAGATAAGGCCTTGTTTCCAATAGTTGAATCTGCGTTGTGTCAATCAAATAAGGAGTAGGCCCATTCCGTTCATTTTGTCACCCTCCCTCTCCAAGCGTCGCCATTACGCGCCCTCCAGTCTGTACCTCATGGCCCCTCCCAAGTGTTACGCGCCTCGGCTAGCAGCAGCTGCCTTAGCGCTCGCTCAACGCCGCCATAAGCCATGAGGTGAGGCCCGGAAAAGGGGGGCGGAGCGCCAGGAAGAAGGTGTGGCCACGTCAACCCACCATCAGGGCGTGGCCGGTAAGCGATAACCAGCCGACCAGGGCTGAAGTGACATCGCCGACAGGCGTGGCCTTGGGGCTCGCGGAGTGATCGCTTGGTTGACTTATATAAGCGTGAACACAAAGCCCTTTCACAGGACTTATCGGGAGAGCACACCTTTGTGAGGACTTATGCAGTGGCGCTGATTAAAGGAGAACCTTATTAAAGGAGGACTTATCGGGAGAGCGCACCTTTGTGAAGACTAATGCAGTGGCGCTTATTAAAGGAGGACCTTATTAAAGGAGGACTGACTCGCTGGCACTGATTGTGACAGGACTTGCCAGCGAGGAGAGATATACGGCGCGCTTGATGAGAGAACTGTCCAAGACGGCGTGTACAGGATAGTGAGGACTGCAAGGAAGTGCGCTGATTAAGAGGACATTGGAGGGAGGGGGCGTTTGGCACGAGTGTGCACCTATTATATTCCGTACGCAGCGTACCAGCTTTCCCCCCGTTATATAAATTGTCCGATCGCGTTCCAACTACACGCGGAGCTGCCTGCCGGGTTTCGCCCGCCGGGCCGGAGCCTGGACTGGAGCCGACTGGAGCCTGGATGCGCCGGTGACCATCCACCATCTACAATCCCCGTGTGAGTGTGTATGTGAGATGGGCCCGTTTGTCCTGGGTATTAAGAATAAGACTGTTTCAGGCTGCCCTGTGTTCTTCTTCCTCCTCTTCCTATCTTGTACATATCTTTCGTTTCCTCTTCTTTCTGTACATTTGTAATAAATTGCCTTGTTCTTTCTTGGTTTCCTCTTATCCGATCGCATTAGTCTTTTCTCAATTGGGTAAACTTGGCACGATTAGGAACCGCTCATCTGCAATCCCCGTGTGAGTGTGTATGTGAGATGGGCCCGTCTCTCTGACATCTCTCTGACCATTCTCAGAGAGCCTCCTCAGCATCGACGAGTCTGGCATTTCACTCATGCCAACTGGCACGGTCTTCAAGCAGCCATCAATCATCTGGACTGGTCTCCCATCTCTACCGCCTCTGACATCAACTCATCCTGGGATTTCTTCTAAAGTAAATTGCTCTCTCTCATGCACAGATTTATCCCATCTCGTCTTCAGTTGTCATACCCTTCCTTCCGTCCATGGTACACGGAATCTTGTGGTGAGGCTATTGCCCAGAAACAACTTGCTTTCGTCTCCTGCAAAGCAAATCCAACGGAAGGAAATCTCATTTCCTTTCACAAAGCCCGAAACAAGTGTGTGTCCACTCTCAGGAGAGCCAGGAAACAATATCTCTCCATTTTCAGGACCGAACTCTCTTATCTGTCTCCCTCTTCCAAATCCTGGTGGCGTCTGGTCAAATCTGTTTCTGGTGTTTGTTCCCCCTCCATCTCCTCCCTCACCTCAAATGGCCACACGGCTGACTCCGCACGTGAAAAAGCTGAATGCCTCAACTCTGTGTTTTCCTCTAAATCTTGTGGCCCAAACCCATCCCTCTCTGTACCCACCGTACCTAGTAGTACCCAGCTGCTCCTGGACTCTGTGTCCTTTCCTCCTGACAAGGTGGAAAAGTTTATGTCAACCCTCGACTCGGATTCTGCAACTGGACCTGACGGCATCAGCCCACAGGTCCTAAAATCCTGTTCTTCCGCTCTTTCACTCCCTCTCTCTGTTCTCTTCACCCTCTCTTTTGCTCAAGGTCATCTTCCATCTGCTTGGAAATCTGCCAACATCACCGCTTTGCACAAAAAAGGTGCAAAAACAGATCCCAGCAACTACAGACCAATCAGCCTTCTCCCAATTATCAGCAAAGTCATGGATTCCATCATTGCTTCAGATATGAAATCTTTCCTCTTCTCCAATGGCTTGATCTCTGATCATCAATTTGGTTTCAGACCTGGACACTCTACTCTGGACATGCTGCTTCTGCTTTCACAACAATGGATGAAGGTCCTCAATGCCAAACAGGAAATTAGAGCAGTCTCCCTTGACATATCACGTGCCTTCGATCCGGTCTGGCACCCCGCTCTGCTCACCAAACTCTCCTCTTTTGGTATCCATGGAAATCTCCACGCATGGCTGGCGGACTTCCTCTCTAGTCGTAGTCAACGTGTGGCCCTGAATGGGTTTCTCTCATCTCCTCTTCCTGTTCAGGCTGGAGTTCCCCAAGGCAGTGTCCTGGGCCCTGTGCTTTTTCTGGTCTTCATCAATGATCTCTCTGACTCTCTTGGAAATCCTCTCTATCTCTTTGCTGATGACTCTACTCTCTGTCGCTCCATTCTTCATCCCTCAGATCGGCAGTCTGCAGCCTCCTCACTCTCTGCAGACCTGGACAAAATCACAGACTGGGCAAACAAGTGGAACATGTCTTTCAATCCTGACAAATCTCACACTCTTACGATGTCTCTCCGAAAAGACCGACTGGACAACCCTCCCATCCACTTTCTGAATAATCCTCTCCAAGAAGTTCTGTCACTCAAGCTTTTGGGTCTCACTATCTGCCATGATCTTTCCTGGGAAAACCACATTTCAAATCTGGCCTCCAAAGCCAGTCGCCAACTGGGCATCCTCCGTCGTGCGAAGTCCTTCCTTGGCACACCTGAGCTCCTCACCACATACAAGGCTTTCATCTGCAGCTCAATGGAATACTGCTCTCCCCTTTGGGCTGGTGCTCCTGCCTCACACCTAGCTCGTCTGCACGCTGTTGAAACCAAAGCGTTCAGAATCATTGGAATCTCCCGCGATGAAGCTAACTCCAAGGGCCTCTCACTCACTCACCGCAGGCAGGTTGGTGGTCTTTCCGTCTTCTACCGACTCCTCTCTGGCCTTGCCCCCCCCCCCAGCTCTCTCTGGGCTCTGTCCCGCAAATATTCCTACAGGTCGCACAAGATCTGCTTGCAACCCTCTTATTGTTAAACTGTCAAAATCAAGACTCTCTGCTCACCTTCACTCCTTCATTCCTCTTTTCTCCCGCCTCTGGAACAAACTCCCTCACTCTCTTCAATCCCACTCCACCCTCCAGGTCTTTAAAACAGCTGTTCACCACCATCTCTTATCTTCCCCCATCCAAAACCTTGATCTTTTCTACCCCCACAAATTTCACCCCAATTCCACTTTTTTGAAATACCAACTTCTGTCCTGGATGTCCTTGGTGTCCTTGTGTTTTATACTTCTCCCTCCCCCCCCCAACCCCCCCCATTCCCACGCCTCCTCCCCCCAAGCCCTTTCCCTTCCACACATCGCCCTGCTCTCAAATGTTGTGTTTGTGTGCTTCCCCTTCTCTCCCCATCTTGTCTTCCGCTCCCTCTTTTTATATACTAGGGCGTGCCCGTACGTGGGTGCAAAAAAACATGCGTGCAAACAACAACAACAAAAAAAAACTTTGAAACCACGTGGCAGTAACGACCACAGAACCCCCCCTCTATTTACATGAAATGGTTTGGTCCATTCGCAAAGCCAAAGCGAACGGCTTGCGAGTACGGTAGAACCCCCCCCCCCCCCCTCTATTTACATGAAATGGTTTGGTCCATTCGCAAAGCCAAAGCGAACGGCTTGCGAGTACGGTGACCATACCTTGGTAACCACTTGTCCGATTAATTTCAAACCTTGAAAAGGCACATCCTCGGGTCCCCAGCAATATACCTGGCAAGTTTCAAGTATATCGGACCCGTGGTTGTCGAGAAACAGCGGTCACAGACAAACACACACACACACACACACACACACACACACACACACACACACACACACACACACACACACACACACACACACACACACACACACACACACACACACATTACTGGAATTATAGATAGATGTTGTTTGTCTGGTTGATTTGTTTGTGAAGTAAATGTTAGCTCTTTCACGAGCCTCGATTCAGTATACAACAACAACAAAACAAAACAAAACAAACAAAAAAAAAAACGCTCAGAATCGGGTTTAGTCATTTGTTAATAGCTCGGATCGCGGATTGCTATCCACTCGGCATTTTCCATCATATCTGTGGTTCGAGCAGGAGTTATTCCCTCGTTTCCGGCCGGCGTTAGTAATTAGGTAGTAGTGAACCCCTCGGCCTAACAAACCCTACCTAACGCCGCGCCGGGAAGGACGGTATAACTTCCAGGACTCGAGTCGGCCAAATAAAAGGACAAGGGGATTAACCCCCCCCCCCCCCCCTTGATAAGGGGAGAGCCGACGTCCGAGATCCGTAACAATACTTACTACCTTCATACGACATACTACCTTCATACTACATACTACCTTCATACTTACTACTTTAATACTTACTATCTACATACTTACTACCTTCATACTGCATGCTACCTTCATACTACATACTACCTACATACTACCTTAATCCTTACTACTTTAATATTTACTATCTACATACTTACTACCTTCATACTACATGCTACCTTCATACTACATACTACCTTCATACTACATACTACCTTAATCCTTACTACTTTAATATTTACTATCTACATACTTACTACCTTCATACTGCATACTACATACTACCTTAATACTTACTACTTTAATACTTACTATCTACATACTTACTACCTTCATGCTTCATGCTACCTTCATACTACATACACACAAAATAAGTCAAAGTACGTTGAACATCTTCGGTGAACGAACTGACTCGTTTCAGGTTTCGCGGGGCGGCGGGAGTGTCACACCAACATGGCCGCCAGACTGCTTCCGGTGACTTCATTAGCTCGCGTGGGAGCGATAGACGCATTGCGGGTCCAGGTTTTTTTATATACGTCCGTGACCGATTAGCATTGATTTGGCGTCGAGCCTCCTATCCAGTTAGTATAGAGATCAGTGATATGTATACCGTCATGTATTGTCTTTGTGCCAAATATGAACTAAATCGGTCCATAGTTGTGCGGAATATGGTTGCGGACACACGCACTAGACTAGAGTGACTAGACGCAATCCGTAAGACTAAGCACAGTGTTTCTGACTGAGTCGCAAGTACCAATCAAAGTCCCAAGTATTAGTTCCAAGTAGCCAGTAGGTACCAATCCTTGAGGTACACCACTACTTACATCTTCCCAATATGTGGGACAGTGATGAGGACTTGCGTACAAAGGGATAATCGAGTTGAGCAAATTAGTTGTTTGCTGTCGAAGGGAAGAAGGGTAAAATAAAATGCGTACGTATTAAATAAACATTTAAGGTTTATAATAAGACAGGCAACCTCAATGTCCTGGCTTAGTGTCCCCTTTGAAGGACTGCACGATACACGAGCCTCCAATGGCAGTTTTGTAGCCGCATCAGGTTCCACAAGTAATCCAACTTGACCTGAGATTCAGCATCAGATATCGATCCACCGTGGAAAGTGCTCTGACATACTTCAAAAACGTTGTTTGGCCGGTAGCGAAGAAGAATCCTGAAGTAAGTAAAGGTGAACCCGAGAGCACCAAACAACAAAAATGGTAACAAAGCGAGTGAATGAAGAAGAGAGTAACGAGAGCTCTAAACGGCGTTCTTGCAAATCGGCCATTTTGAATTTTAAACTCGTCCAGCCAATGAGAAGGCGGAGGGCGTTTGGCCTTGTAACCCTCCGCGGGCAATGAGGAAGAAGAATCCCTGACACAATTCACCTCGGTCGTCAGCGCGATCATCTCAGTGAGTTGCAGCCAATCTTTATCGGCCGACCCATCGCAGCCCCATCCCCGGCCCCGGCGCATCGCCACTGGCGCATCGCGGGCTGCCACCGCCGCTCCCCGAGACCCGTTGACGTCTCGGCTACGTATCGACGGGCGCGTCCAGTCCGGGCCCGGTGTGGCCGCTGACGAGGCGAGTACGTAACGGCGACGAGTCTGGGCTATAAGGAAGGGCTGCGGCCTGCGTAGTCTACGTAGTACGTGTTGGGCCTGGAGTGTGGAGAACGACGTCCGATGGCGATGGCGCCGCCGAGTCTGGTCGTGATGGTTCCTCCTTGTACCTCTGTATCTGTGGCTCTCCCCTCTAGCTCGCTGTCCCCTCGGTTGTGTTTGCACCGTGTGCCCGATAGTCGGGGAGGCCAACGGGACGTGCTAACCCAGCATGGCCTATCGGGCCAGATTTTCCCCATTCGGCTCCATTGCTTCTCCTGACGTTTACTTATAAAAGTTAAACCAAGTTTTCGAATTATTGTCGATGTCGTTTCGTCTTTATTATCAATTATTATTAATTACAATTTCACGATCTGCAAAATGTGTGTGGAACTGGAAGGCGTTCAAACATGAAACATTGAAGGTGTGTGTTCGGTACTGGAGCGTCTCTGGTGAAGTATATTTGCCTGAGAAAGAGTGAGAACGTGTCTGTGTGTGTGTCTGCCTTTGTGTGTCTGTCTGCCTTTGTGTGTCTGTCTGCCTTTGTGTGTCTGTCTGCCTTTGTGTGTGTGTCTGCCTTTGTGTGTGTGTCTGCCTTTTTGTGTGTGTGTCTGCCTTTGTGTGTGTGTGTCTGCCTTTGTGTGTGTGTGTCTGCCTTTGTGTGTGTGTGTCTGCCTTTGTGTGTGTGTGTCTGCCTTTGTGTGTGTGTGTCTGCCTTTGTGTGTGTGTCTGCCTGTCTGTGTGTCTCTGTCTGCCTCTGTGTCTGTCTGCCTTTGTGTCTCTCTTTGTGTGTCTGTCTTCATCTGTGTGTCGCTGTCTTCCTCGGCCACCTGGCTGTCTTCCTCGGCAAACAGTCTGTCTGCGTGTCTGTCCGTCACTGCTTCTTCATGAACCTCTAATTGTTTGACTTCAGATTTTTGGAGCTTTGGGACTGTAATCATCTCCACCTTCATCGGTTGCATGACCCTTCTGGAATTTCCTTCTCTAAAGGGAACACCATATTACGATCTCTTCCTGCTTGCCACATTCGGTGAAATTTAAAGTAAACGTGAACCGGACGATTAGTTAATCGAAAGCACCAGAAGTACTGGTTTTTGCTTCTGTTTTGGTTTGTCAAATTTGTTTTATACTGTATTTGGTAAACTGATGCAGTCTCACTTTACCAGTCCTGGATGTTGATGTATTTTTGATTTCCCATTTATGAAGATGCAAAATGGCAATTCTGTTCCTGGTTGGAGACTATCTGCATGAGCTGTGTACATGTATAATGGACCCATCCCCCTCTCCTTTTTCACCCTGTATTCCATGCATCCTTATTCCTTCCCTCATGTTACTTTTTATCTTCTTTCAACATCTTATTTTCTCTTCCTCATATCTACAGTTCCTTTTCCCTGTCATATCTTCTCTTTTCTCAAATTACACCCCAATGCCCCCTCCCCCCGCACCAAGCTTCCGCCCCTCCCCCCGCGCCCACAAGTCTCCGCCCCTCCCCCCGCACCCACCAAGCTTCCGCCCCTCCCCCCGCACCAAGCTTCCGCCCCTCCCTCGCACCCACCAAGCTTCCGCCCCTCCCTCGCACCCACCAAGCTTCCGCTCCTCCCTCGCACCCACCAACCTTCAGCCCCTCCCTCGCACCCACCAACCTTCAGCCCCTCCCTCGCACCCACCAAGCTTCTGCCCCTCCCTCGCACCCACCAAGCTTCCGCCTCCCCCTCGCACCCACCAAGCTTCCGCCTCTCCCTCGCACTCACCAAGCTTCCGCCCCGCCCTCGCACCCACCAAGCTTCCGCCCCTCCCTCGCATCCACCAAGCTTCCGCCCCTCCCTCGCATCCACCAAGCTTCCGCCCCTCCCTCGCACCCACCAAGCTTCCGCTCCTCCCTCGCACCCACCAACCTTCAGCCCCTCCCTCGCACCCACCAACCTTCAGCCCCTCCCTCGCACCCACCAAGCTTCTGCCCCTCCCTCGCACCCACCAAGCTTCCGCCTCCCCCTCGCACCCACCAAGCTTCCGCCTCTCCCTCGCACTCACCAAGCTTCCGCCCCGCCCTCGCACCCACCAAGCTTCCGCCCCTCCCTCGCATCCACCAAGCTTCCGCCCCTCCCTCGCATCCACCAAGCTTCCGCCCCTCCCTCGCACCCACCAAGCTTCCGCCCCTCCCTCGCACCCACCAAGCTTCCGCCCCTCCCTCGCACCCACCAAGCTTCCTCGACTCCCTCGCACCCACCAAGCTTCCTCGACTCCCTCGCACCCACCAAGCTTCCTCGACTCCCTCGCACCCACCAAGCTTCCTCGACTCCCTCGCACCCACCAAGCTTCCTCGACTCCCTCGCACCCACCAAGCTTCCGCCCTCCCTCGCACCCACCAAGCTTCCGCCCTCCCTCGCACCCACCAAGCTTCCGCTCCTCCCTCGCACCCACCAAGCTTCCGCTCCTCCCTCGCACCCACCAAGATTCCGCTCCTCCCTCGCACCCACCAAGATTCCGCTCCTCCCTCGCACCCACCAAGCTTCTGCCCCTCCCTCGCACCCACCAAGCTTCCGCCCCTCCCTCGCACCCACCAAGCTTCCGCCCCTCCCTCGCACCCACCAAGCTTCCGCCCCTCCCTCGCACCCACCAAGCTTCCGCATCTCCCTCGCACCCACCAAGCTTCCGCCCCTCCCTCGCACCCACCAAGCTTCCGCCCTCCCTCGCACCCACCAAGCTTCCGCCCCTCCCTCGCACCCACCAAGCTTCCGCTCCTCCCTCGCACCCACCAAGATTCCGCCCCTCCCTCGCACCCACCAAGCTTCCGCCCCTCCCTCGCACCCACCAAGCTTCCGCCCCTCCCTCGCACCCACCAAGCTTCCGCCCCTCCCTCGCACCCACCAAGCTTCCGCCCCTCCCTCGCACCCACCAAGCTTCCGCCCCTCCCTCGCACCCACCAATCTTCCGCCCCTCCCTCGCACCCACCAAGCTTCCGCCCCTCCCTCGCACCCACCAAGCTTCCGCCCCTCCCTCGCACCCACCAAGCTTCCGCCCCTCCCTCGCACCCACCAAGCTTCCGCCCCTCCCTCGCACCCACCAAGCTTCCGCCCCTCCCTCGCACCCACCAAGCTTCCGCCCCTCCCTCGCACCCACCAAGCTTCCGCCCCTCCCTCGCACCCACCAAGCTTCCGCCCCTCCCTCGCACCCACCAAGCTTCCGCCCCTCCCTCGCACCCACCAAGCTTCCGCTCCTCCCTCGCACCCACCAAGCTTCCGCCCCTCCCTCGCACCCACCAAGCTTCCGCCCCTCCCTCGCACCCACCAAGCTTCCGCCCCTCCCTCGCACCCACCAAGCTTCCGCCCTCCCTCGCACCCACCAAGCTTCCGCCCCTCCCTCGCACCCACCAAGCTTCCGTCCCCTCCCTCGCACCCACCAAGCTTCCGCCCCTCCCTCGCACCCACCAAGCTTCCGCCCCTCCCTCGCACCCACCAAGCTTCCGCCCTCCCTCGCACCCACCAAGCTTCCTCGACTCCCTGGCACCCACCAAGCTTCCTCGACTCCCTGGCACCCACCAAGCTTCCTCGACCTCCTCGCACCCACCAAGCTTCCTCGACTCCCTCGCACCCACCAAGCTTCCTCGACTCCCTCGCACCCACCAAGCTTCCTCGACTCCCTCGCACCCACCAAGCTTCCGCCCTCCCTCGCACCCACCAAGCTTCCGCCCCTCCCTCGCACCCACCAAGATTCCGCTCCTCCCTCGCACCCACCAAGCTTCCGCCCCTCCCTCGCACCCACCAAGCTTCCGCCCCTCCCTCGCACCCACCAAGCTTCCGCCCCTCCCTCGCACCCACCAAGCTTCCGCCCCTCCCTCGCACCCACCAAGCTTCCGCCCCTCCCTCGCACCCACCAAGCTTCCGCCCCTCCCTCGCACCCACCAAGCTTCCGCCCCTCCCTCGCACCCACCAAGCTTCCGCCCCTCCCTCGCACCCACCAAGCTTCCGCCCTCCCTCGCACCCACCAAGCTTCCGCCCCTCCCTCGCACCCACCAAGCTTCCGCCCCTCCCTCGCACCCACCAAGCTTCCGCCCCTCCCTCGCACCCACCAAGCTTCCGCCCCTCCCTCGCACCCACCAAGCTTCCGCCCCTCCCTCGCACCCACCAAGCTTCCGCCCCTCCCTCGCACCCACCAAGCTTCCGCCCCTCCCTCGCACCCACCAAGCTTCCGCCCCTCCCTCGCACCCACCAAGCTTCCGCCCCTCCCTCGCACCCACCAAGCTTCCGCCCCTCCCTCGCACCCACCAAGCTTCCGCTCCTCCCTCGCACCCACCAAGCTTCCGCTCCTCCCTCGCACCCACCAAGCTTCCGCTCCTCCCTCGCACCCACCAAGCTTCCGCCCCTCCCTCCGCACCAACCTTTTGCCCCCGAATCCCCGCACCAACCTTTCGCCCCCGAACCCCCGCACCAACCTTTCGCCCCCGAACCCCCGCACCAACCTTTCGCCCCCGAACCCCCGCACCAACCTTTCGCCCCCGAACCCCCGCACCAACCTTTCGCCCCCGAACCCCCGCACCAACCTTTCGCCCCCGAACCCCCGCACCAACCTTTCGCCCCCGAATCCCCGCACCAACCTTTCGCCCCCGAATCCCCGCACCAACCTTTCGCCCCCGAATCCCCGCACCAACCTTTCGCCCCCGAATCCCCGCACCAACCTTTCGCCCCCGAATCCCCGCACCAACCTTTCGCCCCCGAATCCCCGCACCAACCTTTCGCCCCCGAATCCCCGCACCAACCTTTCGCCCCCGAATCCCCGCACCAACCTTTCGCCCCCGAATCCCCGCACCAACCTTTCGCCCCCGAATCCCCGCACCAACCTTTCGCCCCCGAATCCCCGCACCAACCTTTCGCCCCCGAATCCCCGCACCAACCTTTCGCCCCCGAATCCCCGCACCAACCTTTCGCCCCCGAATCCCTGCACCAACCTTTCGCCCCCGAATCCCCGCACCAACCTTTCGCCCCCGAATCCCCGCACCAACCTTTCGCCCCCGAATCCCCGCACCAACCTTTCGCCCCCGAATCCCCGCACCAACCTTTCGCCCCCGAATCCCCGCACCAACCTTTCGCCCCCGAATCCCCGCACCAACCTTTCGCCCCCGAATCCCCGCACCAACCTTTCGCCCCCGAATCCCCGCACCAACCTTTCGCCCCCGAATCCCCGCACCAACCTTTCGCCCCCGAATCCCCGCACCAACCTTTCGCCCCCGAATCCCCGCACCAACCTTTCGCCCCCGAATCCCCGCACCAACCTTTCGCCCCCGAATCCCCGCACCAACCTTTCGCCCCCGAATCCCCGCACCAACCTTTCGCCCCCGAATCCCCGCACCAACCTTTCGCCCCCGAATCCCCGCACCAACCTTTCGCCCGCGAATCCCCGCACCAACCTTTCGCCCCCGAATCCCCGCACCAACCTTTCGCCCCCGAATCCCCGCACCAACCTTTCGCCCCCGAATCCCCGCACCAACCTTTCGCCCCCAAATCCCCGCACCAACCTTTCACCCCCAAATCCCCGCACCAACCTTTCACCCCCAAATCCCCGCACCAACCTTTCACCCCCTAATCCCCGCACCAACCCACACGGCTCCCTTTGCTTTTCTTGTACTCTGTGGGTGATGTTGATGACTTGAGAACCACTTCTGAAATGGGACTGTTTGTCCTGGTTTGATGGTAAATTATATGCATTAAACGAAGATTTTTTACCCTTAATCCCATCCTTCCATTTAAGTTGTGCATTATTTCCACTTACAAACTTCTGCTTTTGTTTGTGGGATGTGTGGCTGTGCAGGAAATACACTACCATGACAGAAAGCCAGCAGGAGAATTCTGTGGTGAGTGTAGCTGAAACAGATGTTCCACAGCTGGTCTCTGTTTCACAGCATGGATAGTTCTCTATCAAATCACCTGCATGGATCTGGTTTTTCCTGAAGGCTAATTATTATTTTTCGCTGATGTGTATTGTGGTTTGCTTTTTTTTACCAATATGGCAATGTATTTGGCCCTTTTCTAGCATCAAGTGTCCCTAGCCTCGGGGAATGTGGTTCCAACAATGGCGGTGGTGCAGCTGCCAGGTGGACAGACATTGCAAGTGCATTCGGTGATCCAAGCAGCACAGCCATCTTCGGTGATCCAAACCCCACAGATGCAAACAATACAGGTGTGCAACGCAGGTTTTTTTTTTTTTAGTGCCTTTCTTGCTCTGATTGAAGCTGCGTTCACATATACACTGATGCGGTAAAAATTTGTGATCAATGGTTTTCAATGTCTGGACGTGGATATGGGTACGGCATACGGATACGATTGGTCGGATCGCATGGTGTAGCGATATAAATCTTATCGGCGATCCCACCCAACGGTGAATTGCCACCACAGACGTCGTAATCTTCAACATGTGGGTTGTTGAGAACCATGGCCGCACGATTCTTCTGCGATCAGTGCTGACAGAGTTGAGAACTTGATTAAACTGGTGAGGGGAAACCTTTGCCTCCACTACCCAAGACTCCATCAACACAAAGATGCTCTCCTTGGCATTGGTGTTTCTATCTTGTTTTTTCGTGCAGAAAAAAAATAAAAATCTATTTTTGCACTCGTGACATTTTATATTCATATCCCTGTGCGTGTGAACGCTGTCCAATTTCCAGCATGCCTTTGCCGTATCTGTATCCATGTATATTTTTACTAGCAGAAGCCTGTCGTTAAAAATACCATGACAGAAAATATTAAGCCTATTATAATGTATATAAAGAGGAGAGAAGATTGGACACCCTCCCCCCAGAGAAGCAAAGGTCACTACGAAATGGTACACTGTCGCTCAGCACACTGACTGGGCCTGAAGGCCCAGAGAAACAGTCAGCGTTCTTTGCGATCTGGACGCCGAGGACAATGGCGACCAGAAAACCGGAAGGGTGGTTTGCACCATGGGATGACAGCCCGCGTCCGACTTGGGGTCAACCGGGGGGGTCGGGGGCGGTAATGGATGGTGGGGGCCATCTGGGGAAAAGCCTTTACCTCCGAGAGGATCGAACCTCCACACCCCGCCCCTCCCCCCACCTCTCCACTCTGACCCTTAGCATATTATAATTTATAATATTGATGTGATATGATGTTTTTAACCTTGCCATGTTTCACGAGATGTTCGGTATTATTTGCTTTAAGTGAATATCCTTGTGCAGGTTATGATAGATTTGTGTTGTTTGTGATGTTTGACTTTCATTATTGGCCCTCCCACCTTTGTGCATAGGTTGGATCTCTTGCAGAAAGTGATACATCACAGGAGTCTGGAGACAGCACATCTGATACACAGAAGCGCCGAGAGTTGCTGTCTCGCCGACCCTCCTACAGGTAGCTTTACTTCCTCGCGTTCACTGATGCTGTGGTGCAAATATCTGTTTAACATGCAATGTAAGACCCTGCCCTGACTTGCACGACTTTGGATACAATTTCAAATAAAAGAAGAAAAGGTCACACTGTCGCTTTGACATGATGTAATTTGGATTGACTCCCATGTAAACCTATTGTGTGCCAAAAATTGGACTCTTCCAACTTTTCGTGGGATGTCCGCACTTGTAGGAAAATCCTGAGTGACTTGTCATCAGACAGTCCTGTTGTGTCCAAGATCGAAGAGGAGAAGGGAGAGGAGGAAGGCACCACGACCATAAACAGCGTGCCAATTTCAACGCCGATCTACCAGACCACAGGAGGGCAATACAGTATGATTTGAACCTTTCCCTCTCCAACCCCAGACACCACTGTTGTTGAAAATTACTGCTCGTATCAGAGCACCAGTTATCGTAGCTGTTCTGAATGCCCTGATGATTGCTTATTATTTTCTTGTTTTGTTTCGAATCTACTGGTGAAATTGCTAGTTTCAGAAGCAAACATCCAAACTAAGACTCAAACATGCCGATAGTAAATGGCATACACAAAGGGCATCCTGACCCATTGCTGCCACCAATGCCAGCAGATATCTAACTTGTGTAAACGGCATTTGGCAGCAGGAGGAATGAATGGGACCCAAAAGCAAATAAGGGGTAAATAAAAGATTTAAAAAAATTTTTTTTTGCCAATAAAATACAACCTGAATGGTGGAACAGCTTGTTTTTAATGTAATCCAGAGGGTGATGGGTCTGGCTCCCCAATAAACAATGGGAATGAGCTTGTGAAGGTGGTTATGGTAGGGGAGGAGAACTATTTGAATTGTAGGTGACAATGTTATATTCAAAGGCCTCATTTGTAAGCAATTTGTTCCCAAAATGTAATCAGATGACCTGTTTATCAATAAGCCTTTTTTTCTTCTTTAATGACAGATATAGGATGATTATTCTGTCGCTCACATTCGGTGTGTTTGTTTTTGAGTGATGGGGCCCCTGCTGGTAGTCGAATACTATCTCATACCTGCACAAAGATTTATTCAAGATTATATTGCCTTAAATGCTGATAAATCGGACAGAGAACCCTAATTTGCAAATGTCCCTCTACTGGTCTGATAGCGAAATTGGTGTTGCAGCCTTCTTGCAAAGTCGAGGATGCCTCCCAATGGGTAGCTCCTTCACTACTGCACACGCCAGATCACACCACTGTATATGAGGATTTGGACAGATTCACAAAAGGCGGTTATTGGCATGGCAACAAAATTGCTTCCTAAATTTACTTTGGCTTTAAATCCGTTGGATCGTTTACATGAATCTTCTACGATGTATGAGAATGCTACCTCACCTTTAATGATCCGTTTCCACATTTGTGCTCGTGGATGTGCAGTTGCCATCACACAAGGTGGGGGGGCGATCCAGATTGCCAATGGCGCAGAGCATCTGCAGAGTCTGGGACTCGCGAGCTCTGGTACCAGCCATGGTACGCCAACAATAGTACAGTATGCACAGACGAGTGACGGACAACAGTTCTTTTTGCCCGGAGGCCAGGTCGTGGTGCAAGGTACGTTGGGTGTGCTCTCCCCAAAGTACTTACTCAAGCGTAATTGAGTACCCGGTTGGAATTTTGCTTTGATTCTTTGTGGTGTGTGGTTGTGTTCAGCTTCTGGAGACACGTACCAAATACGAACGCCAACGGGTGGCCTCTCACAGGGTGTGGTTGTTGCATCTCCAGCGTCCTTACCCAGTCCCCAGGGTGGTGCGGAGGAGGCTACGCGTAAGCGTGAGATGAGGCTACTCAAAAACAGGTAATTGGCACAGGTTTTATTAAGTTTATGATTTTGAGGTGGTGAGAAGGGTGATGGTGAGGTTTAGACATTTGGAACTGTGTGGGCCAAGTCCAAATTTGTTGGTCGTACATTTGCGTGTATGTGCACATGTTATAACAGATGTGATTCTTATTGAGGTGCAAAAAGCCCATTCATTCATTCAAATGAAGACCATATCCATCGTGTTACATCCTTTCTTCTTTTGATTGAGAATTGTATGTTTGTGCCTCACCAAACGATGGCAAATCTAATTTATCCTTCGTGTGCAAATTAACGTATTCACTCATTATAGTGATCTGTGTACAAGTGCAAGTTCAAATCACTCTGCAAATCCCCGTCGTTTTGTAACTGGCTCCGTTCTGTTGGCGTGATTTCCGTTTCGCACTTTGTGCAAAAATGCTGTGGCTCGGTATGAAACCATTACCTCGCATTGCTCCATTGCCCCTGTATTGGAACACCACTGGAATGCTGCAATTTTAATGTGGCACAAATTTGGAAAGCTGGAAATCGGAAAGCAAAAACCTGGAAAACAAATCCAACGGAAGGAAATCTCATTTCCTTTCACAAAGCCCGAAACAAGTGTGTGTCCACCCTCAGGAGAGCCAGGAAACAATATCTCTCCGTTCTCAAGACCGAACTCTTATCTGTCTCCCTCTTCCAAATCCTGGTGGCGTCTGGTCAAATCTGTTTCTGGTGTTTTTTCCCCTTCCATCCCCTCCCTTACCTCAAACGGCTACACAGCTGACTCCACACGTGAAAAAGCTGAATGCCTCAACTCTGTGTTTGCCTCTAAATCTTGTGTCCCAAACCCATCCCTCTTTGTACCCAGCTGCTCCTGGACTCCATGTCCTTTCCTCCTGACAAGGTGGAAAAGTTTGTCAACCCTCGACTGATTCTGCAACTGGACCTGACGGCATCAGCCCACGGGTCCTAAAATCCTGTTCTTCTGCTCTTTCACTCCCTCTCTGTTCTCTTCACCCTCTTTTGCTCAAGGTCAACTGCCATCTGCTTGGAAATCAGCCAACATCACCGCTTTGCACAAAAAGGTGCAAAAACAGATCCTAGCAACTACAGACCAATCAGCCTTCTCCCAATTATCAGCAAAGTCATGGAATCCATCATTGCTTCGGATATGAAATCTTTCCTCTTCTCCAATGGCTTGATCTCTGATCATCAATTTGGTTTCAGACAAGGTCACTCTACTCTGGACATGCTGCTTCTGCTGTCTCAACAATGGATGGAGGTCCTCAATGCCAAACAGGAAATTAGAGCTGTCTCCCTCGACATATCACGTGCCTTCGATACGGTCTGGCACCCCGCTCTGCTCACCAAACTCTCCTCCTTTGGTATCCATGGAAATCTCCACGCGTGGCTGGCGGACTTCCTCTCTAGTCGTAGTCAACGTGTGGCCCTGAATGGGTTTCTCTCATCTCCGCTTCCTGTTCAGGCTGGAGTTCCCCAAGGCAGTGTTCTGGGCCCTGTGTGTTTTCTGGTCTTCATCAATGATCTCTCTTCCACGCAAAGTATTGACATGGGCATTGAGGAAGTTAGGAGTGGAGGAATGGTTGATCAGAGTAGTGATGGCAATGTACAAAAGAGCGCGCACAGCTGTAAGGACGAAGGACGGGAACAGTGCTGAGTTTGAGGTGAAGGTGGGAGTGCATCAGGGGTCGGTACTAAGTCCACTACTATTTGTAGCTGTGATGGAGGTGCTGGCTCAGAACGTAAAGGAGGGTTTACCGTGGGAGTTGTTGTATGCAGATGATCTGGTGTTGATTGCGGAAAGTATGGATGGACTGAAGGAAAAGATGAACATGTGGAAGGAATGTATGGAGACAAAAGGTCTGAAGGTGAATATCGGAAAGACGAAGGTGATGGCAAGTGGTAAAGCATGTGGTGAGGTGGAAATAACTGGGAAGTGGCCCTGTGCTGTGTAGGAAGGGTGTCTGAGTGAACTCCATTCAGTGTACAATGTGCGCTGAGTGGGTTCATCAAAAATGTAGGGGTCTGAGAGGGTCATTAACCAGTGTGGCAGCTACATTCAAATGTAAGGTGTGCACAGAGGGAGCTGCAGATGGAGGAAATGTTGAGTTGGATCTTGGAGACTGCGTGAAGCTGGAAGGTGTGAAAACATTTTGCTACTTCGGAGACATGCTGAATGGAGAAGGTGGATCAGACTCTGCAACGGTTGCTCGAGTGAGATGTGCATGGAAGAAGTTTCGGGAATTGAGTGGCGTGCTGATGAGCGGAGTGTCGTTGAAGCTGAAGGGAAAGGTGTATGCTGCATGTGTGAGAAGTGTTATGATTTATGGGAGCGAGACATGGGTAATGAACGTAGAGCAGCAACGAAGGTTGGAAAGGGTGGAAATGCGAATGGTTCGACGGATGTGCGGAGTATCGTTGAGAGAGAGGAAGACAAATGATGAATTGCGAAAGATGATGGGAATAGAGCCTGTGATTGATGCTGTGAAGAGGAACAGGTTGAGATGGTTTGGTCATGTGTTGAGGAAGGATGAAAGTGACTGGTTGAGAAGAGTGATGGAAATGAATGTAGAAGGAAGTAGAAGACGGGGAAGACCGAGAAAGACTTGGCTAAAGATGGTGGAAGAAGAAATGCGGGCAAGGGGGTTAACAAGGAGAGATGCAGAAAATAGGGCAAAATGGAGAAGATTGTCATGGGGACCGCAAGGCTAACCCCCGCTCTAGCAGGGAAAATGGCCTTTAAAATGCATGTTGTGTTGTTGTTGTATCAATGATCTCTCTGACTCTCTTGAAAATCCTCTTTATCTCTTTGCTGATGACTCCACTCTCTGCCGCTCCATTCCTCATCCCTCAGATCGGCAGTCTGCAGCCTCCTCACTCTCTGCAGACCTGGACAAAATCAGACTGGGCAAACAAGTGGAACATGTCTTTCAATCCTGACAAATCTCACACTCTTACGATGTCTCTCCGAAAAGACCGACTGGACAACCCTCCCATCTACTTTCTGAATAATCCTCTCCAAGAAGTTCTGTCACTCAAGCTTTTGGGTCTCACTATCTGCCATGATCTTTCCTGGGAAAACCACATTTCCAAGCTTGCCTCCAAAGCCAGTTGCCGACTGGGCATCCTCCGTCTTGCGAAGTCCTTCCTTGGCACACCTGAGCTCCTCACCACAAACAAGGCTTTCATCCGCAGCTCAATGGAGTACTGCTCTCCCCTCTGGGCTGGTGCTCCTGCCTCACACCTAGCTCGTCTTCACGCTGTTGAAACCAAAGCATTCAGAATCATTGGAATCTCCCGCGATGACGCTATCTCCGAGGGCCGTTCACTTACTCACCGCAGGCAGGTTGGTGGTCTTTCCGTCTTCTACCGACTGGCCTCTCCAGCCTTGCTCCCCCAGCTCTCTGGGCTCTGTCCCCCAAATATTCCTACAGGTTGCACAAGATCTGCCTGCAACCCTCTTATGGTTAAACTGCCAAAATCAAGACCCTGCTCACCTTCACTCCTTCATTCCTCTTTTCTCCCGCCTCTGGAACAAACTCCCTCACTCTCTTCAATCCCACTCTTTCCTGGGAAAACCACATTTCCTGGGAATGTAGTGGTCTGAGCGGGTCATTAACCAGTGTGGCAGCTACATTCAAATGTAAGGTGTGCACAGAGGGAGCTGCAGATGGAGGATCCACCATTTGGAGTCTCACTATTTGGGTCTCACTCTGATCCTTGCAACCTTTGGATTAGCCTCGGCTTCACGCTGTTGAATCCAAAGCTTTCAGAATCATTGGAATCTCCCGCGATGAATATCTCTGAGGGCCTTTCACTCACTCACCGCAGGCAGGTAGGTAGTCTTTATGTCTTCTACCGACTCCTCTCCGGCCTTGCTCCCCCAGCTCTCTCTGTGCTCTGTCCCCCAAATATTCCTACAGGTCACACAAGATCTGCCAGCCACCCTCTGATGGTTAAACTGCCGAAATCTCGGCTCTCTGCTCACCTTCACTCTTTCATTCCTCTTTTCTCCCGCCTCTGGAACAAACTCCCACACTCACTTCAATCACACTCCTCCCTCCAGGTCTTCAAAACAGCTGTTCACCACCATTAGTCCTTGAGCCAGACCAAAAGTAATGCTCCGGCGGGGGGAGTAATTCTCATTATGATTTTCCATTAGACCAATGTCTCAAGTGTCAGAAAAGGTGTGATGGACATCTGAGAACGGTAGCTTAGTGCCCGGATGGACGCCATCTTTGAAACCACCCTGCTCGAAAATGCCCATTTGGTGGGGTACATTGTTGCACGTGTATCTGGACTTCTATACTAGCTATCGATGTGCGGTTGACGACTAAATATACGTCCAATGTGTACCGTCTAAATAAAAAATAATATGAAGCATTTTGTTTTAGATTAATTATTATAAAAATCAATTATCGAAAAAAAATCATATATTTTTCAATATTTTATTATTAGACTTGTACTTTTTTTAGTGAAACAACACTGGTATGATTTTCCAAATTATGCATTGTGCTACACCGTTTATCTGTCTATAAAAATAACTCAAAAACTAAAACATATCCACCACGAGTTTTCAACAAATAAATGTAAAGAGGCATAAAATGACTTAGGCCGCCGCTGGCATTATCTATTCTGGCGATAACGCAAGTTAGGAATGTCGTACGGAGAGGATTTTAACACCATACGATATCTAATAAGCAGGCGGAAATTGTTACATAGGAAATCTGCACTTTGGTGGCCATCTTGGATTTCAAAATGGCCGCCAATTATATTAATTATTCATTACTAGAGTTTGGAAAGACGTATGGAGCTGATTTTAACACCATACGATGTCGAGGTCGAGCATGTCGAGGTTCCTTGTCTTGGCGATGAGTATCATGGTGGCAAACAGTTGTCTGTCAGCTCTCAGGACGATCTCCTTGTTTGTGCCCTTCACAACTTTCTGCTTGATCTTACCAAAGGTCTTCAAGTTTAGCTTGTTCAATGTGTCATGAAAGCCTGTTCCCTCTTCAAGACGTTTCTGGAAGCTTTGATACGCCGCTTCCCCCTTTTGCAGGGTGTTGAGTAGGTCATTAGAAACGTTCTCCCTCGCAGCCGCTCCGGTAGATATACTGAGAAGACATGACGGATCATCGGCGAATGGATTGGTCCAGTCATTTTCCAGTAGATCACAGATAGCTGTGACGCCAGACTCATCACGTTTGATGCGAGAAGTAGACAAGTCAGGGTGCTTGGCGTGAGATGTGTCGCTGCCATTCACAAGGATAGTTTCTCGTAGTTGCCTCAGTGCAGTAGCCCGATTTTCTGCAGTTAGATAGTATCGTGACACAGCCCCTTGTCGAAGACTAAAACCTCGTGTTCCTCCAGCTGTTTGCGTATCTTTGTTTACTGTTTCTTCTGTTGTCTGATCAACAGCGATTCTGGCAAATGGATTCCCTGGTCTAAGCTGTACGGAGAAGTAGCCTTGATTGAAATGCCTGTACAACTCGGGGCATGTTTCGTGGAGTTGCGTCATCTGTGCATAGTACACTGGTAGATATCTAGCATAGTTCACCTTGTTCATTGCGAAACACCAAGGGATCACTCTTCTGACACAAGCCAAGTGAAGCATCCAGTCGCCTTCTCTATCCGCACGAATCAACCCCAGCAGGGTCTCTACCATATCAATATACATCATCCAGAAGCGAGCCAGGTCTCCATGTTTGGTTCGCAGAAAATGTAGGTATTTCGCGAACATGTCAAAGCTCTGTACACATGAATCATCATCGAGAGCAGCAGCGAGAGTCTCGTGGCAAACATCCTCCTTGATGCTGCGAATTTTGAGGTCAGTGCTTCGAATCTGGGGTTCCTTGTCAGGATGATTGCTTTCTATCCACACCTGGAAGCCCTTCCAAATGATGCGCATTAGTGCCTCGTACATCAACTTGTGGAGTCGCACAGCACGGTTGTATTGCTTGCCTTCCAGAACCCTGTTGATGGAACCTTCAGCGATTACTCCTGACTCAACAGCTACATCCCGAAGGCCTGCATCTCCAAACATTTTCCCAATGCTCGACATGAAGTTACAGATGGTATGGAAGTTCCCCATCATGAGCACGATTCTTCCATATCGATCGACATATTTCCATGCTATTTCGGTCGCCTTAGCAAATAGTGCCTGGTCTAGCACCACCGGTATACGCTCAAGCTGAAGTGATGACATGATGTTCAGAGCTTCTCTGAGGATTTCTTGCACTGTTGCCATATCTGTGGCAGGCGCGTTTATAGTCGGCAGGTAGCCAACTACATCTTCCGTCACCTGAACACGATCTCTAGTCATGATGTTGAAACCAGTCCACGAACTGATTGTCTGGTCGCATGGTTCCAGCATGCGAGTCATAATCCATACGTGATTTCGGCGCTGCGCAAGGGATGTTGCGCCTGCAAGAGTGTCAGAAAGATCTGCAGGCTTGATTGCAGGTGGGCCCTCTCGTTTCCCACCGCTGTATATTGGAACTAAATCGCTGGATGACGGGATAGATCGCTTCTTATCTGCTTTGGATACTGCCGATGGAGGTTGGGGCAGCAAACACGACTGCGACTTCGGTTGGACGATGATACCGTTGATGCGATGCGATGTTCCGCCACCACTCAGCGATTCCTCTAGCCTGTCGATGTTATCGAATGCTAATACAGTCGGGACCGAAGGGTGCACATGTGACGGAAGTGGTACTGTATCTTTCTCCACACTTGCTAATTTGTCTATGCATAGCGCTGTCTCGATTTCTTCCAGAACTGTGTACGAACATCCGTGCCCGAGTCGATTCAATATTCTGATGACCTCTGTATTACCGGTGAGCGTTTTCATGACCCACGGAAGTAGGACATGCTTCGATGTTCTGATGGTACCCCGGTGTACAGCATTGATGATATCTTGAGCCATCGACCATACCAGTGTGTCGGCACGCGCAGAGCTACCCCCACTCCCGCAAATCAAAGTATGCAGAAATACACGAAGAGAATCTGGTATCTTCACGTAATCTGAAGTGAGTTCTGCTGGCTGAGGCGGCCAACGTTCATTGTAATGAGCATCTTTGATCTGGTGTCGCAGTGAAGTAGCTGCACGCACAATGTTACTTTCACCGTCCGTTCGTTCAAATGCTTTCACTTCTGCTTTCAGGTTTACGCACTCTGCAGCAATCTCTCGCTTTGTCAGATTATCGGGCATCAAGTATACACGGTGTTTCACATTGAAGAAGATGAGCGATTCTCCAAACTCTCTTTGTAATGTGCACTGCAGATTCTTCTTGATGGAGTCACGAACATCAACTGAAAATGTATCTGAAGACAGGATATCTGTTGCAACATCAACTATTGGAACAATCCTCGGGTTCAAGAACAAGTCAGTGCGAATGAAATTGAATATACATCGTATCATTTCTTTTTTCTCGATATTATCTTCAATGTCAGTTTCTACTTGAGGTTTTTGGGGCCGTGTGTAGTTTCTATAGCAGGAGAAGTGGTAGTGAGCCTCAGCTGCAACCATATCTCGTGTAGTCAATGCCAAAACTCTCTCATCATTGCGAGCTGTCGCAGCATCTCTTATTGTCTTATCTGCTCGAAGTTCAACAGCCAAGACAACTGTTTCACGGGTACGACTGCCTTTTATGAATTTTGAAGCACGCTGGCAAAAAATGCATTTATCATCGTAGACCGTTGAAGTTGATCCTGTCTCTTCCCGTGATGATCGCCGTCGCACCGCATCGCCAGTATCAACTGAAGAACTTCTAGCTGCATTGGTCAAAGTAGCTAGGTGGTTTTTGTGAGTGAAGTCTGATCTACAAGCCCTATGGTATAATATTGGAATATTAGGAAGTTCAACTGCGCCTTCTTGGACTAGCTTTAGAATTGGATAAAAGTTTCTAACTGCGGCTGCGTCACACAATGTCTTCCAAGAACTGTTGCCCGCTGCCTTGCTTAGTTCAGAGAGTGGCGACTTCTTGCTGCACAGGATGCACGTTCCGGACTCAGGTTCAATCTTCGCCCGTTTCGCCTCGACACCGGCCATCTCAGCTGAAAGAACAAAAAGACTGACGTTAGATTACTCCGATATCCGAAAAGCTCGCCAGCTTACATAGACATACTCATCCAAGTCAGTGAACATGTTAGATGGCGCCACAATACAACTCTATAATAGAGTTGTATGTGGCGCCATCTAACATGTTCACTTTTAGTTCTTAAGCCACCCATCCCCCCCCCCCCCCTCAGAAATTAATCAGGTCACCGCAACAAATCTCAGACTGAGATATAGAATATAGAATATAGATATAGAATAGACTGACGTCACTTTCGGCACTGGGTTCTGTGGGTTGATTATCGGCGGGAAATTCCAACTGACATAGTTTCGGTTTGTGGAAAGTGCATGCCTTTTCATATATTTTTTGTGTACACTCGTGGTGGATGATATGTTTTAGTTTTTGAGTTATTTTTATAGACAGATAAACGGTGTAGCACAATGCATAATTTGGAAAATCATACCAGTGTTGTTTCACTAAAAAAAGTACAAGTCTAATAATAAAATATTGAAAAATATATGATTTTTTTTCGATAATTGATTTTTATAATAATTAATCTAAAACAAAATGCTTCATATTATTTTTTATTTAGACGGTACACATCGGACGTATATTTAGTCGTCAACCGCACATCGATAGCTAGTATAGAAGTCCAGATACACGTGCAACAATGTACCCCACCAAATGGGCATTTTCGAGCTGGGTGGTTTCAAAGATGGCGTCCATCCGGGCACTAAGCTACCGTTCTCAGATGTCCATCACACCTTTTCTGACACTTGAGACATTGGTCTAATGGAAAATCATAATGAGAATTACTCCCCCCGCCGGAGCATTCACTTCAAAATATGGCCGGTTGGCTCAAGGACTACATCTCTTATCTTCCCCCATCCAAAACCTTGATCTTTTCTACCCCCACTAATTCACCCCAGATCCACCTTGTTTGAAATTCCAACTTCTTTCCTCGAAGTCTTGGCAGTGTCCATATGTTTTATACCTCTCCCACCCCCCCCCCCCCTTCCCATGCCTTCCCCCCAAAGCCCTCTCCCTCCCACAGTTCTCTCGATGTCTCGAGAGTCTCCATGTCTCTCGGTCCCTGCTCTCAAATGTTGTGTTTGTGTCCTTCCCCCTCTCTCCCCATCTTGTCTACCGCTCCCGATGTTATTTGTTTTGTGTGTCTGTTTGTCTTTCTGTGTGATTAATGTTCGCTCTTTCACGAGCCTCGATCTTGTATACAAAAAAAACAAAAAAAAAAACTCCTCCCTCCAGGTCTTTAAAACGGCTGTTCACCACCAGCTTCCCCAATCCAAAACCTTGATCTTTTCTACCCCCGCTAATTTCACCCCAAATCCACTTTTTGAGGTGCCGACTTCTTTCCTGGAAGTCCTTGGTGTCCTTGCGTTTTATACCTATCCTGCCCCCCCCCCCCCCAGGCCCTCTCCCTCCCACACATCTCCTGATGTCCCTGCTCTCAAATGTTGTGTTTGTGTGCTTCCTCCCCTTCTCTCCCCATCTTGTCGACCGCTCCCCTCTTTACATACTTTGTTTGCTTGTTTGTTTGATTTATTTGTTTGATAAATGTTAGCTCTTTCACGAGCCTCGACTCTGTATACAAAAATAATAATAATAATAATTAACTTCCGTATTGTGCACACATTATCTTTTCCTCAAAAGCTATCATTGCTGAACTCGTCCGAAATGATACTTGGAAAGTTATTTGACCAGACTTTTCCTATTTATTATTTTTCATCTGTTTCTGATCAAATGCAATTTGTTTGCACATTTTCTGTTGACTTTATCTCACACAGCGAAAAGCAGGGTTAAGCGATCGGTTAAGTGCGTACGTGCATGCGTGTCTGCATTGTAAAAATTCATTTTCTCGCCAACTGTTGGTCCGATTGACACAATTTTCACCATCGGAGTGTCTCCTTCTGTAGAATTGTTTTAATGATAATTATGGCATCATAGTTCACGTGGTACAGCGCCGTCTTGGAAAAACGTTGCACCTCTATCTCCAAAACTGCTCCATGAAAAAAAAAAAATTGAAACATGGTGCGTTGCCAGGTACTCACCATGGGGAATAAGATGTGTTTGTGATATGTCATCAGTTCCTTCGTTATGAGGTCATAATTCGACAAGTACAACGCTTGATCCGATCAGGATGAATTTTATTTTCTCTGCAACCGTTGATCCGATGGACAACATTTTTATCACAAGAGCGCCTCATACAATTTTTAAATAACTATGATGTCATAGGTCATGTGGTACAGGCGTCATCTTGGAAAAACTTTGCCCCTCTATCTCCAAAACTGCTCCATGGAAAAAAAAATTGATACATGTCATTGCCAAGTACTCCCCATGGGGAATACCATATTTTAATGATGACTAAGTCATTGGTGCCTGAAGTATGACGTCATAATTCGTCAGGGACAATGCTTAGTCTGATCAGTTTGAAATTTGTTGAGTGTGATCTACGCAAAAATTCTATTGACGAGTGTAAATATATGATGTCATCGCTTACGTGGTGTGGCAACCATATTGGATAAAAAAAAAAAAAACTTCAAAATCAGAAGAGTTGGCTTGCACCAAGCATGACTTCTATGAATACCATCTCGTTTGCTTTATTTAATGATACTGGGTGCTCGTGACCTCCGAGCGGGAGTGCCCTTCTCGCCCGCCCACTCTGAGCAATGTGTTGCGGCACGAATAATCCAAATAAGATCGCTGCGGAATCCCCCCCCCCCCCCCCCCAAAAAAAAAACACGTTAATTTTTTTGAAAAATGTTTTCATGGTAAACCTAGGCACACCGTGAAAATTTGGTGTCAATCAGCCCAAAGGCCTTAGGAGTTACCGGACAAAGATACGTGCATATAGACACGGCTCTGTTTTATCTTTAAATAATAAAGGTCGAACGTTCCTCGTGAGCCTTTTCCAGGATGTAGTCTTTTTTTTATGGCGTAGCCCATAGGGCAAAGCCGTCTAGAACAGTGTTTTGTATGTATATATATATGTCCCCTCAAACGTACACCAATCAGAGCTGAGGATCTGGTCACATGACATGGGGGATGTGATGTCATTATGGCGGTACGACGGTTGACTCCAGACACTGCCATTTTGATTTGATGATTGGATGTACGGTCTGGAAGCTAGAAGTTGTTATAGCATGAAGAAGAAGTCTTCGATTGTGAATGATTAATTTATGTATCGCATGTACAGACTTGCAGGCATCGTTTGACACAATCTCATGGGTTAATTTGAACCTCAAAAAAATTCTAATTCCAGATTTATCAATGGCTGAGGTATATTAAACGAATAAAACAGATTTGGCAAAATTCCAACTTTTAAAAAAAAGATCGCATATTCACCCAGGGTTGTGAGGCTGCAGAAGAAGAAACCTCGCATGGGCTTCCCAGACCAAAGAAATAATTCTGGTTCTGGATCTGCGATTTTCAGGTTTATTACTCTCTGGATATTACTCCTGAGATCTTAACGTGTGTGTGTGTGTGTGTGTGTGTGTGTGTGTGTGTGTGTGTGTGTGTGTGTGTGTGTGTGTGTGTGTGTGTGTGTGTGTGTGTGTGTGTGTGTGTGTGTGTGTGTGTGTGTGTGTGTGTTCATGATATCTGGAACAGATTTGGATGAAAGTTGGTGGGATGATTGACCTTGGGATAAGGAAGAATTGATTAGTTTTTGGCGAAGCTCAGGATATTATTCCGGATCCAGGAATTTTTTTTGGGAAAGATTTTTTCTGTTTTACTGCATTAAAGCTTTTATTCTTATTCTTAAATGATGTTTTTCTCCTCTAATTCCGAGATATATCAAAATTAATTCTCTGACAGTTCAGGCCTACTTTCTTTTTCATTTATTGTTTTGGGGAGAGGGGATGTTAAACAAAACATATTATTCCAACTAAACCCACGGCGGGAGTATGCGCTCTACTGAGTGGCGTTCTAGTTCTGACTTATTTTCAATTGTTTCTAACTAATTTGGTGCCCACAAATCCGAATCTGTCCTTAAAATTTCGCTATCACGTAACCTTGACGTAGTACATCATAAGCGTGGAAAAAATCTTTAGAGCATGCGAATTTCTTGATTAAGTTTCAATGTCTATTTATTGTCACAAAAAATAATATGAACTTAAAGTTTTTATTTACATCACATAAAAAAATGTAAACCTCCAAAAATAATATGAACGTTATACAATATCACAAAAAAAAATATGAACTTTTAGTTTTATTTACATCACATTAAAAGTGCTTCTGAACTTTACTTTTGCGTTTGTAGGAGCAATCACTTTCACGCTGTAAAGTCCAACAGTAGTCGCCCATCATGTTTGGATTGAATCGGCCTTGATATCGAGTCTCCATGATGGCAATTTCCTGGTGAAACCTTTCTCCATGTTCATCACTGACATCGCCAAGATTTTGTGGCAAGAAGTCCAGATGAGAATGGAAGAAATGTATCTAGTGACATTCGAGCACCGAGTGCCTGGTAACTCCAACATCTTGTCCACAAGCTCTTCATAATTTGGTGCTCGAAAATTTCCAAGGTAATTGTTAGCAAAAGCCACAAAGCTGTCCCAAGCAACGCTTTCCAGCTCAGTCTCGTTACAAAGTCCTGATTAGTGAGTCCAAGACGAATTTGAGGACCATTGAAAACACCTGCCTTTACTTTGGCCTCAGATACAATGCCTTGGAACTTCATTCGCAAGTAGTGGAAGCCAGCACCATCTTGATCCATGCCCTTCACAAAGTTCTTCATTAAACTAAGTTTCAAATGAAGTGGTGGTAAGAATACCTTCTCAGGGTCAACAAGAGGTTTGTGAATTTCAAATGAAGTGGTATTCCTATGGTATACTGGTTCTCAAAAACTGGATGTGCTAGTGAAAATTGGATATCATAATCGAAATCTCCAGGTTCATGTTTATTAGAATCACCTCAAAATATACTAGAACCATAAATTTTAAAATTTTGTTGACCAGTGTAATTATTAAAGCTTTGATTAAGGGCTCTTCAAACATTGAAGCATTTCTTTTGACTGCCTCCAACCACCCTAAGCCTGGTGTTGGCTTAACGGTTAGGGTCGAGGGTTTGGGATCCTAGGGTCCCGAGTTCAAATCCCGGTCAGCTGTTGCATTAACACCAGGTGGGGTTGACTCAGCCTGTCATCCTTCTGAGGTCGACAAAATGAGTGCCAACTCACTGGTTCCTCTCTCAAGGAGGTTGGTGGTAGGATTTGCACTCATGCCGCCGTAAAACACCTCATTCCGTAACACAGTGGTGTGTCGGGATGGTGCTGAGGTCACTTTGATAGTGTTGACGAACTGGCAAACATAGAATAAACTATTGTGTCAATGCAATGTCTTCACTTCCATGGTGACAGCAGCTTAGAGACTAAGAGTACTTCAAAATAATTTTATACTTACATTATTTGCTAACTGGTATCTCCACCCAGGTCATGCTATCCTCTTCAGCAATACTAAAGTATCAAATGAGCCCGGCTACTCCGCTGTAGGACTTTTGGTCTTGTTTATTTATTGGGGGTAATTTAGCTTATTGGAGTCATGACGTGCATTGTATTCTGGCCTAATGAGGCAGTTGCCATGTAATGGCCCCTGCTGGACAAATCCCAAAGGATTTTGGATGTTTATGGCTCTTTTAAAGTCACATTTTATTTATTTTCCTGTGAGGCACCAGGTGGTTATTTGTGCTCTGCTATGGTGCGCAACGCAACGTTTGTATTTTTTGATTGGCTTTTTCTTTCCTGTCATTTTCATTTTGGAAGAGTTTGCTTGTTGCGGGCACTCAATGGATTGGATTTTCTTTTCCGACCGTAAAACAAAATCAGTTTATTTGTTTATTAGTTTATTTATAATCCTACTTTGGGATTTTGATTTATAGCTCTGGTATTCCCTGGTGGTGCTTTTGTGGCGTCGTGTTTCGATTAATGTCCATGAAAGAGTTAGTAGTTCTTGATTGACTGGACCCTGAGATTATTGCTGGATTTTACTTTATTGGCCATCAGAGATCTGTGTGTAGTTGGGAGAATCCATACTAACCAAATTTACAAAGTGTAAAAGCAAAACCAATTTGTGATTTTGTCAGATGAAGACTCAGACTCAATCAAACATTTTGGCCAAAGAGTCACCTTTCATCAGGGACTAACGTACACCACGTGTGCCTCGATGTGGATCATTCCAAGTTTTTCTTGATGCCCCAAGTTGGTTGTTTTGTTCTCCTCTTTGTCATTCTTAAAATTTTGGTGATACTTGCAGTGTGTTTTTTCACACCACCTTTTGGGGGAGAGCTTCAGGAAGTTCCAGAATGTTTGCAAAATTGTGAATTTTAAATTTTCCTAGATCTTCTATTTCGCAAATTATTAGATGGTAGTACCTGGTAGTGAGGGAGAGAAATAGAGAAAGAGGAAGCAGTGGGTGAGCCAGAGCCGGAGAAAGCCACTTGCCACCTCCTCAGTTTATCCTTCTTTCGCCCTCTAGGGAGGCAGCCCGTGAATGCCGCCGGAAGAAGAAGGAATACGTGAAGTGTTTGGAAAACCGTGTGGCAGTGCTCGAGAACCAAAACAAAACTCTGATTGAGGAGCTCAAGGCCCTCAAAGATCTGTACTGCCGTAAAGCTGACTAGCTTGGCTTTCCGTCGCCAAAGGCGAGCAGCAGAGGCTGAGGAGAGCAGCCAGGGAATGCCAGATTTGTTTAGCAAACTGTGATGTATGCACTTAACTTATTGTGTACTGCTAATGTGTTTAAGGAGTTTGCTCATTCACGTGGAGGGGCAAGTGTGCCTCTCATGTGCGCCATTGATTGCCGGTCACGGCTTGTCGTCGAAGACGCAAGTCGTGATCCTTTAAAAAGAAATTATTTTTATTTTTTTCATTTTTCCTGCTTGCTTTTGAGTAAACAAACGATCGGCTGAGAGCAGGATTTTTTTTTTTTTTAGGAATCTTTGCACTGACATTTACTATTATAATATTATTATCATTGTCTTGGGGGAAGTTGCTCTGTTTTTTACTTTATTTGTAATTGTAAATAAACTTGTAAGTTGTTTATCTGTTTCTAAGAAACTATAGAATATCTTGCTGGTGCTTTTTTTTATCTCTCCTATGTGCCTTCTATTCCCTCACCTCTCCTTCCCTGTTTTAACTATTATAATTCGTCGGCAAGAAGCTTAGCTTGCCTTCCTTGGCAGGGTGGCAGCTAAGGAGTGCCGTCGACGCAAGAAAGAGTACATCCGCTGCTTGGAAAACCGTGTCGCCGTGCTGGAGACTCAAAACAAGCAGCTGCTGGAGGAGCTGAAGGAGCTGAAAGAGTTGTATTGTGGGAAGGGAGACTCCGCACGGTCGCAGATACAATAGTTCACTCTACGTGGCGCTCCAGCAGTCCATTTCTCGCCTCGCCGTGGGCCTGCATTTCCATCCAAGGACTCCTGACAACAGTTGTACGGCGTTCCGGTTCCGTACACGATCGTCATGACACCTCAGACCTGCATCTTGTGACTATCTTTAGCCTCTACGTGGAACTGCACCCGTAGCCATCTAAGAAGGCACAATGTGAGCAATCGTAGCCATGGCTCCTCTTTATGCAAGCCTACCCCAATGATGTCACTTACCTGTGTGGTGGTGTGTGCAGAAGTACATTCCTCGTATGGATTGTGGGGTGGGGAGGGGGGGGGGGGGAAAGCAGTTTGTAAAGTTTATCTTTTCCATTATACAATTGTACTTTTAATTTTTTTTTTTTTTTTTTTTTTTGGGGGGATGAATATGGTGTTTATGCATGAGTTGTTTTTGTTTGTATATTTTCTGGCTCCATAACCCTAAGTTTTGCCCTTTATTATTTCATCAAAGCAATACGACAGTGTTCGTTTGGCTGGACTTGCGTCAAAATGTCGGTTCTTAATGTTTACTTCGGCTGTGTATAGCAATTTCCACTTGATTTCTATGTTTTTGTAAAGAAAAAAAAAAAAAGAGAGAAAAAAAATTAAAACGAGCGTGGGATTGCCGGAGGTCGAATCCATGCTATTTGTATACCTTCAAGAGACGGCACAGATTGTTCTGATCATTATAAATTGGCGGTGTGTTCGAGCTAATGAACCAGGACTGGTGCCTACTTTATTTAAAGATGAATTATGCTTATTTTTATATCCTTAAATGTCTGGCATGTTTGTACTGCGCCTTGCTTTTTAATACATTCTTTTCAAACCCATTGTTGAGGGTCTCCCCCTTAACCACCCCGTTCCCCTTTTCCTGATGCTTTGATGTTTTCCAGTTTTGACGTCAAATGGCCCCTATTGAATATCAAGGTCTCCTTTGTCTAAACTCAAGATCTAGGGAAAACAGCGTCGAACAAACACTTGTTGGCTTAACTGGGGGTTGGAGTTCAACAACCTGAGGGAATTTTTACCATTAGGCCAAAGATCTTGGTGTTTTATTGGAAAAAAATTTTTTTTTTTACTACATGCCAACTATATTGCAGGGCACAGTACTACGACTGTGATGCGTTCTCTTCTGGGACGGTCGGCTTCAGTCCTATGTGGAGAAGGTCCTCCTTGGTGTCATTGAGGGTGTTTATCATACGTTGCAATTATTGGTCTTTTCGTCTTTAGCAATGGTGATTGTGGAGGAGATCGTATGGAAATGTAGGACAAGGTCATTGTGTGACATCATTGGCCTTTTCCCATTGTCAGGCAGCAATAGATGAATCGACTTGCTCTTTCGGTTTTGACAAGCATCGACGAAGCTACACTAGCTGTATTTAGATGTGAACAACAAACAGGCCATGGCAAAGCAAATATCTCCAATCGATTTCTAATTAAGATCTTCAAGGTGTTTATTCACCTTTGGTCAGAATTTGATATCCTCAGCACAAGCTCAAAGTAACCCCCTCTAATCCCCCATCACTCCCCTTATTTAAAGCCATGTTTGTAAGATTGTCCAAGTCGTGCTGCCTTTGGCTCCAGCGCTGAAAGGTCGTTAAACCTCAACAATCGGGTGTTTGTTGATGTTGCACTTAATGGTATATAACTGTACCTTTTTTCTTTTTTTTTTCTAAAGTAAAACATTTTGTACAATTTATTGAAGTCTGAATAAATTGAAAATGATTGATTGGTCTTCAGGAATGTTCAGCTCATTGGAAACATGATGCTATAAAAGGAATTCCTCAATGACTGGGTGTCTACTGATCCAACTAATCAAGATTCTGGAAAAAGGTCCGTCTGGAAATGATCGGTTTCTCGCATCAAACTGGGCTGTATACTGAATGTATTGTGCTGGACACGAGGGAAGCAAATGCTTTGTATCATGTTGAATCTCGACCCGGCTGTGAAGTATCGCACGTGTCCTTTCAGTCATGACGTAAAGCTGACCACCCGGCCTGCACTTGTGTTGTGGACGGTGTCTTTCCAAGCAGGTGGACCATTGCCAGTACTCCTGTGCTTTCTATGCGTCATTGGTATGGACTGGAGGAGGTGAAGGTGCGTGGTGTGACGTTGGCACGATCGGTCAGGTCTCTATTTCTTGCATTTCCATGTAAAGAAAAGCTTTGGAGGTGAAGATGCCAGTAGTGCTTTCATTTTCTAAAAGGAGGAAAGTCGATTCAAAAGGAGTCAATCCTCGACTGATTCTACAACTGGACCAGACGGCATCAGCCCACGGGTTCTAAAATCCTGGTCTGCCGCTCTATCTAGACCTCTCTCTGTTCTTTTCACCCACTTTTGCTCAAGGTCATCTGCCATCTGCTTGGAATTCAGCCAACATTACCGCTTTACACAAGAAAGGTGCAAAAACAGATCCTTGCAACGACAGACCAATCGGCTTGCTTCCAATAATCAGCAAGGTCATGGAAACAATCCGCTTCTGACATCAATTCCTTCCTCTTCTCCAATGGCTTGATCTCTGATCATCAATTTGGATTCAGACCAGGTCATTCTCCACGCATGGCTTGCGGACTTCCTCTCTGGCCATAGTCAGCGTGTGGCCTTGAATTGGTTTCTCTCATCTCCCCTACTTGTTCAGGCTGGAGTTCCCCAAGGCAGTGTTCTGGGCCCTGTGCTTTTTCTGGTCTTCATCAATGATCTCTCCGACTCTGTGGAAAATCCTCTCCATCTCTTTGCTGATGACTCTACTCTCTGCCGCTCCATACCTCATCCCTCAGATCGGCAGTCTGCAGCCTCCTCACTCTCTGCAGACCTGGACAAAATCAGACTGGTCATGTGGAACATGTCTTTCAATCCTGACAAGTCTCTCCGAAAAGATCATCTGGAAAACCCTCCCATCTATTTTCTGAACAATCGTCTCCAAGAACTTCTGTCACTCAAGCTTTTTGGTCTCACTATCTGCCATGATCTTTCCTGAGAAAACCACATTTCCATGCTGGCCTCCATAGCCACTCGCCGACTAGGCATCGTCCGTCGTGCGAAGTCCTTTATTGGCACACCTGAGCACCTCAACATACAAGGCTTTCATCCGCAGCTCAATGTTCTCCCTTCTGGGCTGGTGCTCCTGCCACACACCTAGCTCAGCTTCACGCTGTTGAAACAAAAGCTTTCAGAATCATTGGAATCTCCTGCGATGAAGCTAATTCCGAGGGCCTTTCACTCACTCACTCACCGCAGGCAGGTTGGTGGTCCTTTTGTCTTCTACCGACTCCTCTCCGGCCTTGCTCCCCCAGCTCTGGCTGTGCTGTGTCCCCCAAATATTCCTACAGGTCGCACAAGGTCTGCCTGCAACCCTCTTCTGGTTAAATTGCCAACATCAAGATTCTCTGCTCACCTTCATTCCTCTTTTCTCCTGCCTCTGGAACAAACTCCCTCACTCTATTCAATCCCACTCCTCCCTCCAGGTCTTTAAACAGCTATTCACCACCATCTCTTGTCTTCCTCCATCCAAAACCTTGATATTTTCTACCCCCGTTAATTCACCCCAGATCCACTTTTTTGAAATTCCGACTTCTTTCCTGGAAGTCCTTGCAGTGGCCTTGTGTTACGTACCTCTCCCATCCCCGCACCCCTTCCCATGCCTCATCCCCCCAAGCCCTCTTCCTCCCACAGATCTCCCAATGTCCCTGCTCTCAAATGGTGTACTTGTGCTTCCCTCTCTCCCCATCTTGTCTCCCTTTATTATTATTTTATCCCTTTATCTTATGTTTTATGTGTCAGTTTGTCTTTTTGTGATTAATGTTAGCTCTTACATGAGCCTCGATTTTGTATACAAAAAAAGAAAGAAAATGTTTTTCATTTTGAAAACTTAATACCTTTTCGGAATCTTGATAGAAGGCTGTCGAGCACATTTGATGAAACCTTTATCATGTCTTTCAAAACGCTCCACACCATATAATACTTTGATTCTAACATCTATGTTTTGCAAAACTCAATATAACTTCATTCGTTCAGATAAAATAAAAGAAATTTTAAGTCTCCATTTCAATCTATATAATAATAGCATAAGGACTCGACTTTGTTATCCCTTTTACGCCGCACCCAGTGACCCGATGCCCACGGCACTAATGGATTTACGATCTACGAACCACGCTCTTTGTTTATCACGTACAGGCATACTCGAAAAATCTGAATTAGCCGACGTTGGGGCCCAAAAGTATCCGATTAACTGCCGATACGACGCCATCGTATTGGCGTCTGCTGGGTGAAGGTGAAGCAAGCCGTCCGCTGATTGGATAGGCAAAGGCGACAGCAAGCCGTCCACTGAGTGGACAATCCCAGAGGGGTGCTGTGCCAATTCCTATTACGAATCCATTCATTTTTCAAAAGTATATCGTAGCGTTGTCATTTAAGTAGATTGCAATAAATACGTTGTTCATATCCGCACTCTTCATTCTCATCTTTCTTCCTAACTTACTCGGACAAGCAAATCCCCTATGCCATCCATAATGGTACACTCTATCCATACACCACATCCTCCCTTCCGTGGATGTTACACGGGTTTCGGCTAGTCTATATAATAATAGCGTAAGGACTCGACTTTGTTATCCCTTTTACGCCGCACCCAGTGACCCGATGCCCATGGCACTAATGGATTTACGATCTACGAACCGCACTCTTTGTTTATCACGTACAGCCATACTCGAAAAATCTGAATTAGCCGACGTTGGGGCCCAAAAGCATCCGATTAACTGCCGATACCACGCCATCGTATTGGCGTCTGCTGGGCGAAGGCGAAGCAAGCCGTCCGCTGATTGGACAGGCGAAGGCGAAAGCAAGCCTTCCACTGAGTGGACAATCCAGAACATGCATTTGTGCCGGTGTCGGCGATCGTTGTTCATATACGCACTCATCATTCTCATCTTTCTTCCTAACTCTTACTCGGACAAGCAAATCCCCTATGCCATCCATAATGGTACACTCTATCCATACACCACATCCTCCCTTCCGTGGATGTTCCACGGGTTTCGGCTAGTTTATAAAATAAATCCTTTAGTTGAAAGCACATTTCACGTCTTATTGTCCTTTCAGCAAAACTCCTAATTCGGATTTTTATTTTAGAAACTCGCACTGCTCATTATTGATAATTGCTTTATTTATGTGTAAACCAGGTGATAGTAAATTGATAAATCCATCTCGGCACTGTTTTGAAGGCTGATTGTGCAAAACAGCAGTGTGTGAAAACATGGAGCAGGCAGTTAAACAGAGGACGTTGTCTGCGTGTTCGGGATGGTGCTTCTCATTTTATGATAACATAACATGATGGTAAGATTATATAATAACAATCACTGGGCACGGTCGAGGTGGAGGCAGAAGTCAAGAACACGCAGTTAGACCTAGGCTGTCTGCTGTCCAATTAAATAAGACAACGCGGACCCAGTCCACTACCGACGCCGATTCTCTTCCCCGCAATGCCGACTGCCCCCGAACTGCTCTTCCTCAGTCTTTTTCCACAAAGCGCACACGAGCAAAACCACCCGAGCCAACCGCGGCCCAAGACAAAAGAGAGAGAGAGAGCGTGAAGCGACCGTCTCCTTTCCAAACCCAACGCGCGAGGGAGGGACGCATCCTCCTTTCTTCCTCACTAATGTCACCCTTGACCAATCCTGACGTCCCATCGACTCATCCCATCTTCACAACCAATCATCCGCTTCGGGGCGGGGCCTCGCGGCCTGCTTGACGTCCCATGACGAAGCTTGGTGCGTGGCCTACCATTTACGATCCTTCGAAGCAGAGCCTAGCCATCCTTCGGGAATGTTCGGCTGGGTGGGGTGTACTTGCCGGTCGTAATAGCCGCGTCGTCAGCGATTATGGTTGTTGTAATGGCGGCCCTTTTTAGATGGAATAAAACTGTAGGGGAAATCACAGGAGGCAATTACATATTGGGAATTACCCTTACGCCCTATTTAAATAACACAAAACCACCCTCCGTGTGGTGACATGCAAACACTTTTAAGCTCAATGTTTACCCTGCTTATGTACATTGAAATGGGCTTTCTACGCGTCACATGGTCCATGCTAATCTTTACATTCCTATCTTCATTATGGCAATTCGTCACCTACCCCCACAAACATAACAATATTATTACCCTTGCCAGAGGAGAGGGTATTACATTTGAGTCCGTTTGTTACTTGGCAAAACAAAAAAAATTTGGACAAGTATGTTGATCACTCAACATATGGGTGGTTTATGGGTGGTTTATGGGTATGGGTGGTTTTGCTCGTGTGCGCTTGTGGAAAAAGACTGAGGAAGAGCAGTTCGGGGGCAGTCGGCATTGTGGGGAAGAGAATCGGCATCGGTAGTGGACTGGGTCCGCGTGCCGCGTTGTCTTATTGTCCCCCGTCGCACAGCGTAGCGAAAGGGGGACTATGGCTTTCCTCTCCGTCCGTGTGTCCGTGCGTGTTTGCGTGCGTGTTTGTGTGCATAAGCGAAGGACCGCATTTGAATTTGGTGTGTGGGTGCAACCCACGTCAAAATCCAAGATGGCCGCCCCCATGTATGTCTGATGCCATGTATGTCTTAACCTTGTGAGATGAATATCTTGAAAAATAAGCGAAGTACCAACTTCTAATTTGGTGTGTGGGTGTATCCAGGCAGAAGCAAGAACGCTGTTTAAAATTGGGTCGCCACGTCAAAATCCAAGATGGCCGCCGCCATGTATGTCTGAACCTTGTGAGATGAATATCTTGAAAAATAAGCAAAGTACCAACTTCTAATTTGGTGTGTGGGTGTATCTCGGCATAAGGAAGAACGCTATTGTAAATTGGGTCGCCACGTCAAAATCCAAGATGGCCGCCGCCATGTATGTCTGACCCTTGTGAGCAGAATATCTTGAAAAATAAGCGAAGTACCAACTTCTAATCTGGTGTGTGGGTGTATCTAGGCATAAGGAAGAACGCTATTGAAAATTGGGTCGCCACGTCAAAATCCAAGATGGCCGTCTCCATGTATGTCTGAACCTTGTGAGCAAAATATCATATCATAGCATGTTTTCTGCGTCTTCCACTTTGTCAACTCACATCACTTCACCGACGGGGGACCTAGGCGTAACGCTTGTTTCATTGGAAACAGCAGACGTGTGTGTGTGTGTGTTTGTGCGTTTGTCTCTCTGCTCACTTGTACTTGCATTCAGGTCACAATTTAAATCAATCTTCACGAAACTTCACCAAATGGTGGAGGTGGTGGTCTGACAGAATCCTATTTATTTTTGAGGTCAAAAGGTCACCAGGCCAAATGTCAACCACGTTTTTTTCTAATTTCTAAAATCCTCAATTTTCATCCAATTGATTTTAAATCTGAATAGGATTTTCATATCAGCTAACTGAATTCAACCACCAACTATTTTTGAGGGCAACTTAGGCCAAATTTCTAAAATTGTCAATTTTCATCTGATTAACTTTTTCTTTTTCTTTTTTTTCTTTTTTTTTTGTATACTGAATCGAGGCTCGTGAAAGAGCTAACATTTATTTCACAAGCAAATCAACCACACAAACAAAATATACAAAAAGAGGGAGCGGAAGACAAGATGGGGAGAGAAGGGGAAGCACACAACCACAACATTTGAGAGCAGGGAGAAGTGTGGGAGGGAGAGGGCTTGGGGGCAGGAGGCATGGGAGGGGGAGGGGGGGGGGGGAGAGGTATAAAACACAAGGGGACCGAAATTAGCGGGGGTAGAAAAGATCAAGGTTTTGGATGGGGGAGGATAAGAGATGGTGGTGAACAGCTGTTTTAAAGACCTGGAGGGTGGAGTGGGATTGAAGAGAGTGAGGGAGTTTGTTCCAGAGGTGGGAGAAAAGAGGAATGAAGGAGTGAAGGTGAGCAGAAAGTCTTGATTTTGGCAGTTTAACCATAAGAGGGTTGCAGGCAGATCTTGTGCGACCTGTAGGAATATTTGGGGGACAGAGCCCAGAGAGGGCTGGGGGGGGGGGGGGGGCAAGGCCAGAGAGGAGTCGGTAGAAGAAGGAAAGACCACCAACCTGCCTGCGGTGAGTGAGTGAAAGGCCCTTGGAGTTAGCTTCATCGCGGGAGATTCCAATGATTCTGAACGCTTTGGTTTCAACAGCGTGAAGACGGGCTAGGTGTGAGGCAGGAGCACCAGACCAGAGGGGAGAGCAGTATTCCATAGAGGAATTTGAAGTTTGAAGACGATTTACATATCAGGTAACTGAATTCAAACACCAGAGTGCCATTCTACTTTGTTCCTTTTGACAAGTGTCGCTCTGTGAGTGATTTTTCATTTGTCTGTTTGTCCGCACAGAATAAATATGATTTTCTTTGCAACCATGGAATTTTTCACCAAATGTGCACTTCCTGTAGAATATTCTAATGATAATTATGACGTCATAAATCACGTGCTACAGGCCCCATCTTAGAAAAACCGAAAAACTTTGCACCTCTGTATCTCCGAAAGCACTGCGTAGAAAAAGTTGACATGGCTCATTGTAAGTATGTTAGTGATGATGTCATAGGTTCCTCCATTATGAAGTGATAATTCAACAAGTGCAATGCTTCATCTGATCAAAATGAAATTTCTTGTGCATCATCTCTGGATAAAGTGGTGGAGAAAAAAATGACGTCATCGGTCACGTCGTTCGGCTGCCATATTTGTTTTAACACAAAAGCCTTAAAAACGTTTTCTCCAAAACCGCTAAATAGATCGAGGCAAAAATTACATGCATGATTGCATACGCATGACAAACAAAAAGTTATGTGACCATGACATCATAGGTCACATGGTTTCATGGCTGTGATTTTTTGAAGAATAAAACTTTAAAAAGCCACTCCTCCAGAAGGGCTGAACAGATCAAACGGAAACTTCACACATATTTTCCCCATGCCTTGCGTATACCATGTTATCCTTGAATAATTCATACGTCACATGGTTTGGTGGCCATATTGAATTGAACGAAAATCTTTTAAAATTATATCTCTTGAACTGTTTCATTGATCGATGTGAAACTTTAGAGTAATGTAGTAGTCATAAAAGCGAAACACGTGTTTAAAATTTCAATAGGATTGGGCTTGTAGTTTGGCAGCCAGAAGTTATTTTTTAAAGAAGAAGAAACTTTACTATATTATCTTCTCCAGCCATGTGAGTTTTCAATATATCTATTAATTATGTACTATTTGAAGTCAGTGGCATCCAGTATATTAATAACGTACGTCTATTAATTATGTACTATCGGAATGTACCTTTCAACACTTTGGACTGCTGAGACCCATTGGACCTTTGAATAACTTTTACGACCCCTCAAGACCCTTAAGACCACCAAGATCCCAACATACCCTAAATATCCTTAAATACCATGAAGAACCACAGGACCCCAGGGACCCAAAAGACTGATGGCTCAGAAGACACTGAGGACCCAAAAAGACCCTGAAGACTCTGAAGACGCAAAATATCCTGAGGACAAAATACACCCCAATGACCCAAGAGTCACCAAAGACCCAAGAGTCAACCCTGAGGACCCAAAAGAGCCATATGACCCTGATCACCCAAAAGACTACGAGGACAGCCTCATTAATAAATATATTTAAAATACAATGCTGAATTCATTTTTATAAAGAGGATGTAATGTGTCACGACGTGTGTCTGATGAAAGTAGGGTTGTACAAAATAATGAAAGAATGTACAAAAACACCCACAAAATACACCTCACAAACTCGTCCTGCCGAGGGTATGCAATCTCTGCTCTTTTTAGTTTCGTCTTGTTTTGATTTTTAAATCAATGACATCTTGCCATTTCATTAAAATATTTTGCTTTATTATTTTAAAAGATCTCAATAAAACTGGGTATAAATTTGCACATAGTTTTAAGAGTTTCATGTCTATAAATAGCTTTTGTAAATAGGGTTAGTGGTTTTGTGTGAACAGTTTTGAAAACTGCCAATAGTATGGAAAAAATGTGCGTAAGAAATAGAAAAAAACAAACAAACTGTAAACGAGTAAAGACCCCAATGGCTCAAGCAGAATAACGTGGCGTACAAAACGTTATCGAAGGATGTAAATTGTCCAAAGGATGCCAACACCTATATTTCGCCCCAGGTCGAGCGCAGCGAGGTGGAGGCCTTTTATTCCTGATATGGGAAACACCCTGCAACGGACTTTTTCCTATAGAAATGCCTATAGAAGACGGACTTTTTGGAAGGCAGGTTGCATTTACCATCCAATCATCATGTTCATGTAACTTTGGTTTTCCATCAAATCAATCATTTGATTCTCCATCCAATCAAAAAAAATCCATGGGTAGGCACTCCTATGTTGAAAGGTTCATGTCGATCGCTCAAGCAGTTGCGGAGAAAACGAATATAGCTGAAAAGGTGAGGATGGAAGAAAAACGTGAGGGCCTCGGCCGACGTTCCACAAGGTGGTCAAGGGTTGTTGAGGAGGCTTATTGCTACTTGAAAAAAAAACTTTTATCGGATATTTAAAAAAAATTATATCGTGTATAATCTCATTGGGCTTTGCGGTGTCATTTTAGGACCGAGTGTTTGTACAACAGAGGGCGCACGTGTTTGGCACGCTTTTGTTGCTATTCCAACATCGAGCTGTTGTTAAACACATCTGGGGCCACATCCGAATTCTGACCTGAACCAAAGTCTAATCGGCTTGTTCTCGTCGCCTAACCAACTCATCCACCAAGTTCCGTCCAAATCCATCCATAACGTTTTGAAATGTCATGCTGTGTGTCGTTTTTGCCCCTATCACTCGATGGTGAAAAATGATTTTAAAATTCTCTGATCCGGATTCGGATCGTCACCAAAATCTAATCATGTCGGTCTTGTCAAATACCCAACCTGTCCACCAAATTTCGGCTGAATCCGTCCACAAATATTTGAGATATTCAGTTCACAAACAACAGTCAGACAGGGGTGAAAGCATCACCTCCATCCACCTTTGGTGGCGGAGGTAATAGCCGGCGAAGCCGGTGTTGTGAATGAATGCGTACGTATTATGTTGAAAAGCCAGATTTTGCTGAATCCTTTGAGAATTTCGAAGCTTTGACGCACCAAATCGCTCAATGGAGGCCGCCATATTGAGGATGCGGAGGTATGCATAAAAAATTGTGCAAGAGTCCAAAAGGAGTTTGTTTCACCCGTCTTTTTGTGATTCACAATCTTATGCACCTCTAATTTGTAATTAAAATACTTTAAGACCAACCTCGTTCCCCGGGCCCGCATGGGCCCTGGTTATCTTCAACGAAAATCGTCACCAAACACCGGAACCAATGAGATTCGAGCATTTGAAAAAATATTTTAAAAAGCTTATTACGCGTTTCGGAGGTTGAAAACGGCGTCAAATATTCTAAAATTGACGAATAATTATTTTTTAGAAATCTCGCAGCCGTAGGGGATAGTTTTTCGCGGCCGGAAATATCCGAAGTTGAGACGGAATTCACCGAATTAATTAAGAAGGAAATTTTATAAATTTTAATCTCATCCAGAATGCAAATGGTGTCATTTTGAAATAGGTACGGTACCTACTCCCAACTACCGAACCTACTGATGCCATAGTGATGGGTAAAATAGTGGCAAGAGGCTTTGGCTTCGCCGGCTCATTGCGGCTTTGCAGTCGGGTACTAGTAGCCGGCGAAGCCGGTGTTGTGAATAAACGCGTACGTATTATGTTGAAAAGCCAGATTTTGCTGAATCCTTTGAGAATTTCGAAGCTTTGACGCACCAAATCGCTCCATGGAGGCCGCCATTTTGCGGATGCGGAAGTATGCATAAAAAATTGCGAAAAAGTTCAATCGGAGTTTGTTTCACCCGTCGTTTTTTGATTCACAATCTTATGCACCTCTAATTTGTAATTAAAATACTGTTACAGACGTGGCTTGGATGTTATTTACCGAGCGGTTTTATGGTATGACCACGTCTGCACAAGTTACCCGATTGTGCCCGAACGTTGACTAATCGCGCTATGCTAGACCAATGAAGGAAAAAGAAGACACACGGCTGGAATTAATACGACACGACACCAGGGATACGGTTCTCAAAGGTTGTTATTACAATAATGCGGAAGGTTTAGATTACAGGGACAAGAGGGAAACATAGGAAGGTGGGCACTTAAACACACTTATATTAACCCCAACGGACGACAGATAAACGGGACAAGGCTCACTCACACGGGGATTGATGGAAAGGACAGGCGGGTAGCGATCGCTCCAGGTGCACCTGGGCTCAGGGCAGGATCACGTACGGTCCAGTTTAAGAGATGCGGTGGAGGTATTGCAGCGCTCGAGGGGTGGCGACTTCTCTCTCCAGGCTGGGGGCGCATCTCACGTCACATCCGGCGCGGGGCCGCGTATATCCGGCGGGGAGTGACACGCCCTCGGCTCGTTAGCTCCGCCTCGTGGAATCGGCACGTTGCTTCTCATTGGGTGCGTGCGGGGGGGGTTACTGGCTCCGCCCCTGACGAGGAGCTGACAGCCAGCCCCTTCGGGGTAACGCCGTGGAGCGTATGGTCATGGCGGGTAACCGAGCCGGTGTGAGGACGCACACTCCCCGCCCCTCTGTTGTTGTAGTCGTAGTTGTAGTTGTAATTGTTGTTGTAGTTGTTGTTATTGTTGTTGTTTGGGGAAGAAGATGGGAGGAGGTATGGGAAAGGTCCTAAACTCACTACTGATGCCATATAATCACATTCTGGTGCAACGAAGAGTCATAATTAATGGAGACGAGGCCTTAACTGACATAGAATAAGAATAACTAGGAAGATGTCCGAAAGTTGTCTACGTGTGGTGCGGTGGACCTGGGCACGACATTTAATGGGGGAATAAGGGGAAGGTCGGCTCTACTGATTGTTATTTACATGCAATGGGACTAGGGAATGGGGGATTGGGGAAAGTTGGGGAGTATTGGAGAAAATAGGGGAATATTTACAAGTGGATATGGAGGCCAAATTCCATATTCGCAACATTGCACCCTTCTCTACCCTCGGGGCGTCCCGACCCGATAAATTTTTACCTACTTTAGTGTGGCACGCAATGTAGTTCCCTCTACTATTAACTCTACCCTGAGTGCGACAGTTTTACAGATATTCACAAATGAGTAAATATGTCCCCCTGCGACGTTGCACCCTTCTCCTCACAGAAACACACCCACAGGATAACCGAATCCGGAAAGAATTCTCAAACTAAACATACAGCCGGTAGGGAGCATTATTTACAAGACTACGCTGCTATTTACACTACGATCCAGGACCTGTTTTTGGAGGAACACATGCAGATGTTATGCATAGAGAGAGCGCGCTTGCCAACATCGATACACCAACCCACGAGTGCTCTGTGGCCGACGGCCTTTAATAACGTGCAGAGCACCCTTCCCGAGCATCAACAGCACCACCCCACCACCAATCGGTGCAGTCACCATTGTTCATTGGAATAAAAATAAATTCGACAACCCCTAACCCTGCAGGTGTCTCTTGCTCTTCTTGTGGTGCACTTGGTGGTAACTAAAAGTGGTTCACCTGTATGGCATAGGTGCCACGTTGACCCATAGGTCCATCCCCGGGTGGTGCTTGGCCGCAAACGAACTGCGGTCCATTGTGGGTGGCCACAAACATTGCGGTCCATATGGTGTATCGATCCCGGCAGCAAACAGCGAAAGTGCAGGCCCACAACTGCGCAGCCAGCACCTCTCTCTCCTCTCTCTCTACCCCAAAGCCAGATCCTCGGAGGTGGGAGACAAAAGAAGCAGACAAGTGAGTAAGGTGGTAAGGGCGCAAAAGTGCACGCAATGTAAGGTGATGCACACTGGGGGCACATGGGAACCAGGTGAGACAGGTACGTTCCTATCGTACGCCCCCCCCCCCACCAGGTAACCTACATGGCCCCTCCCTTACCCCTTACTGTATCCACACAACACAACACTACCCATAAACATCTACTTTACAAATCAACAAACATCCCTACTGTCTTCCCCGTTCCTCCCATATACCAAATTCGTCTTCTCTCCCTCCTAACCAATCAAATTTGCCATTTTCAACTCTCATCAAAATTTGCCATCTCCAACTGAACATCAAAATTTGCCATCACCAATTCATCATCAGTCCCTCCTAGGGAGGGAGAGATGGAATCACCCCAATGTCTCATCCACGTCGTGATGCGTCTCACAATCCACACAGCAATTTCATTTTCTGCAACAAAACAAAGAAAACACAGGTGTGGAGTCATCATCATCACCACAGGCAAGTGGCTGCGTATGGTGCGACAGGTTCATCAATCCTAACTATCTCCTAAATGACTTTAACAACTTTACACTACCCGGGGTCTTTCTCCGGCCAAACCATTGGCCCTCTTACACTATGGGTTCTAAAAACCAATTCCCATTGGCCAAACTGTGGTGCTCTTCAATTTGGGGTCTCACTCCCCCGATTCATCTCCCGGTGCCCTCGCACAATTTCTGGGCTGCGGCGTGTACCTCTCCCAGTGGGTCTACCCACCTGCACACCTCCACCACTGCAGTTGCCTCCGAGCTTACCTGCTCCTCACCCTAACCTAACTACCTGGGGAAGGCCCTCTGGCTCTCTCCCCACTCCGTGCCCTCTCTGGCACTGGGCTGCCCGATCCACACCCGGGATCCTCAGGCACCCACTCACAACTACCGGCTCCCAGAGCCCACCTGCGGCCTCACCTGGCCGACATCCTCACAGTGGTGGAGTGCCCAACCAACTACACACACTAACAGGCTACACGCCCAGCCATTTCCACAACACTAATGCACCCATCCACAACACCATTCTGCAACCGCACCACAAATGCCAATATCCAACCACAATTTACCTATACCCTCTACCTAACACTTACACTACCCGCCCCGGGTACTCGTGAAAGGGGTCCACTCTTCCCCCATCCACACCTTCGCACCATGCACACCACTCCGTACCACTTACTCCAACTCTCTCCACACACCTGTACCTGCACACCTGTGCTCTCACACCTGGTGCCACCTGCACCCTTCTCTCCCCAAGCGCATTCGCGCTGATCCACAACACTCACTACTCATACACTGCTCCACACACCTGTCCAGTTGCACACCTGTGCAATCACACTTGTTCAATCCTCACACACACAGCATCATCTCAGCTAACTACTCCCTTCTGAAACTTGCGCTTCCCAGTCGTCCCTTTAAACTATTGCGCTCCCTCGTCATTATCATCCACACTAATCTACCTGCGTCCCTACTACAGGTATCAGTCACTAACTAAACTTAACGTCACCTAATGTCAATCTTCTAGATCCCTACACACAATATCCTAACCCACCCGGGCTAGTTTTCACTGCCATACACCCCATAAACTATTGCGCATTTGCCCCACCATGGGAAGGATGGTGGATTTGCCATCCCACCACATCGGGGGTCTCTCACTACCAATTTTGCACATCAAATTTCAACAAATCAAAAATTTGGCCAATCACTGCCCATCATCTGCCAATCACTACTGCCAATCCTTGGCCAATCATCAAATTTTGTTTTTCTCTAATTTTGGGTCCAAAACACTAACCTCCTCACCCAGTCTACTCACTAATACCTCTCGGTGCGCCAATTCCTGTCCAAAGCCCGGCTTCGTAAAGCCAAGCAATGGATGCTGGTTGTTTTGTGCCGGCGGCTGGATGCGTCCGGCATTCGGGGCAGGGACGGGGGCTTACCCGGGCCGAGATCCCACGCACCACCTCGGCGTGGAGCCATCCAATGTCCCGATCTCGACCTGCCGGCACGTCTCAACAAAACGTGGTCGCCATGACGACCCTTCCTATCCAGCTGCCCGCTCCACCTAGTGGAGCACGGACGCGGCCGTTCAAAGCGAGGCCCGGCACGCACCGAGGGCCCGATTCGGCTATAAGTCGTTCTAAACTCTACCCCGTCTAACGTCGATGCTTCACCTGGACGCTTACACCCCGCAGCCCGTTCCTTGCTCACACATCCAGCCGTGCCCATGCTCCTCGTACCTTTCCTTACACACCCAGGTACACCCATTCCACTCACAGCCTTGGTCACACACCTGACCACCGAACACTTTGGCACACATTCGTTGCTCGCACACCTCACCAATACACCGCTTCGCGCCCCCTCCTCTGTCACCTCCTCTGTGACAATCACAGGTGTGCTCTCATTCGCACACCCAACCACGTGCCTCACCACCAACTCCAGCGTGCATTCCCACTCACGCTCTACCATTCCAGGTGTGCATCCTTCCATCCCAGGTGTACATCCTCGCTCACCTGTCACAACTAACTCACGCTCCATGTCACTCACTACTTTCACCTCCACTCGTGACAACGCACTCACCCTTACTCTTGACAGCACACTCTTTCCCCATGCACCCGTCCGTCACACACCTTTCTCGCGCACACTCTCCCGTTACACCCTCTGTAACACTCACCACAGGTGGACACTCTTCCTTACTTCTGACAGCGCACTCTTTCCTCATGCACCTGTCCGTCACACACCTTTCTCGCGCACACTCCTGCGCACACTCTCCCGTCACACCCTCTGTAACACTCACCACAGGTGGACACTCTTCCTTACTTCTGACAGCGCACTCTTTCCCCATGCACCTGTCCGTCACACACCTTTCTCGCGCACACTCTCCCGTTACATCCTCTGTAACACTCACCACACCGCGCTTCCATGTGCCCCCTCGCACACGCGCTACGACCGACTCACTCTCGCCAGCACCCTCACTCCTTGGCACGCACTTTTTCCTCACACACCCCAGAGTCGGACTTTCTCGCACACCTCCTTTTTCGCACACCAGACCTGTCGCACACTTCACCAACGGCCTCTCACGAACACCCGGGTCCATCTCGACCCCCAAGCTTCTTAAATCCCCTGGCGCATCATACGCACGACCATATTGGTCACCACTTACACCGGGTCCTCTTCCTCTTCGCTTCTCCTCCATCACCTGCGAATCCCTCATCCGGTTAATGAGCACATCATCACGATCCAAACACAGACTTTGGACCAATTCTTTTATCTCCTCTTTTATCTCTTTCTTATCCCCTCTCCGTCGCTTCTTAATTTCACTCATCCCTTCTTCCACTTCTTCTAATTTGTGCTTCACCTCTTTTATTCCCCGGTACGTCTCCTCAAGCTCGTCCTCCAAGGCTACCTTGACCGTTTCCAGGTGCGTCCTCACCTGCCGGTCCTTCGTCTCCATTACCTCTATCACCTCGTCCAACCTCGTTGTCAGTCCCTCACGTACCATCTGACATTCCCTCTTTGTCGCTATTAAGTCGTTTTTTATGTCGTTTTGTGTCGCTTTTAAACCTCCTAATACCGCAGTGTTCCTTTGAACCTGCTCCACTAACTCCGTCTGTCCCACCGTCAGCTGCTCCACCTCCTGCGTCAGGTCCTCTATGCCCCCTTGTAACTTTACAGTCCCCTTTCTCACCTCCTTTTCCATGTGCTCCTCACAGTGCCTCACCTCCTCGCGCACTCCTCCGACCTCCTCACTCACTCCTCTTCTGATCTCCTCTCCCATCACTTGCATCTCCTGCCCAGATGCCACCCTCATCTGCTCCATTTCCTCCCTGTGAGCATCCAGTTTGGTTTCTACCCCCATTCTGACCCCCTCTATCTGCTGCCCCATTTGGTTAACTTCCCTTTCCGCTTGGTCCCTCATGTCCCTCAATTTGCCTTCCATACTGTTTTCTAACCCCTCTAACCCATTTTTCACTCCCTCTATTTGATTCTCTTGAGCGGCCATTCTGTTTTCTACCCCCGTTAACCCATTCTTTACTTCTTTTATCCCGTTGTCTAACCCCTCAAATTTCTTTTCTAATCCCTCACCGGTACCCCTCATTTGGCCCTCCAATCGCTCACCCTGAGCATCCATCCGGTTCCCCATTACCCCCATTTGGTCCTCCAATCGCTCACCCTGAGCATCCATCCGGCCCTCCAATCGCTCACTATTCTGGGCCATAAGGGCCTTCATTTGTATAAAAAAAAGGCCCCAATCCATCGGGGGCGCTGCCACGGTCGCTGGCGCGGTGATCAGCGAGGCGCCATTTTGCGCGCCCGCTTCTTCGTGCGTGACGGCGCTATTTTGCGAACCTGCCGCCCTCACTGCTTCGCTCTCCTCCTGTCCCTCATTTTGGTCCTGGATCGACCCTACCTCACTCTCCTTTACCGGACCCCAGCTGTCTTGATCCGCCATAGCGCGACTTTCAAAATTCGGTTTTTATTTTTTATTTTCGTAAAACAAATTCAAATTTCGCCGTTATAATTTCGCGCGGGAAACGCGCTCCGAATCGATTTTCCCTCCCAAAATTTGGGCCTAACTAATTTAGTCCCGGGTTCGAATTCCACTCCTCGACACCAATTGTTACAGACGTGGCTTGGATGTTATTTACCGAGCGGTTTTATGGTATGACCACGTCTGCACAAGTTACCCGATTGTGCCCGAACGTTGACTAATCGCGCTATGCTAGACCAATGAAGGAAAAAGAAGACACACGGCTGGAATTAATACGACACGACACCAGGGATACGGTTCTCAAAGGTTGTTATTACAATAATGCGGAAGGTTTAGATTACAGGGACAAGAGGGAAACATAGGAAGGTGGGCACTTAAACACACTTATATTAACCCCAACGGACGACAGATAAACGGGACAAGGCTCACTCACACGGGGATTGATGGAAAGGACAGGCGGGTAGCGATCGCTCCAGGTGCACCTGGGCTCAGGGCAGGATCACGTACGGTCCAGTTTAAGAGATGCGGTGGAGGTATTGCAGCGCTCGAGGGGTGGCGACTTCTCTCTCCAGGCTGGGGGCGCATCTCACGTCACATCCGGCGCGGGGCCGCGTATATCCAGCGGGGAGTGACACGCCCTCGGCTCGTTAGCTCCGCCTCGTGGAATCGGCACGTTGCTTCTCATTGGGTGCGTGCGGGGGGGGTTACTGGCTCCGCCCCTGACGAGGAGCTGACAGCCAGCCCCTTCGGGGTAACGCCGTGGAGCGTATGGTCATGGCGGGTAACCGAGCCGGTGTGAGGACGCACACTCCCCGCCCCTCTGTTGTTGTAGTCGTAGTTGTAGTTGTAATTGTTGTTGTAGTTGTTGTTATTGTTGTTGTTTGGGGAAGAAGATGGGAGGAGGTATGGGAAAGGTCCTAAACTCACTACTGATGCCATATAATCACATTCTGGTGCAACGAAGAGTCATAATTAATGGAGACGAGGCCTTAACTGACATAGAATAAGAATAACTAGGAAGATGTCCGAAAGTTGTCTACGTGTGGTGCGGTGGACCTGGGCACGACATTTAATGGGGGAATAAGGGGAAGGTCGGCTCTACTGATTGTTATTTACATGCAATGGGACTAGGGAATGGGGGATTGGGGAAAGTTGGGGAGTATTGGAGAAAATAGGGGAATATTTACAAGCGGATATGGAGGCCAAATTCCATATTCGCAACAATACTTTAAGACCAACCTCATCCCCTGGGCCCGCACGGGCCCTGGTTATCTTCAATGAAAATCGTCACCAAACACCGGAACCAATGAGATTCGAGCATTTGAAAAAATATTTTAAAAACCAAATCGCTCCATGGAGGCCGCCATCTGCCGGATGCGGAAGTATGCATAAAAAATTGCGAAAAAGTTCAATAGGAGTTTGTTTCACCCGTCTTTTTTTGATTCACAATCTTATGCACCTCTAATTTGTAATTAAAACACTTTAAGACCAACCTCGTTCCCCAGGCCCGCACGGGCCCTGGTTATCTTCAACGAAAATCGTCACCAAACACCGGAACCAATGAGATTCGAGTATTTGAAAAAATATTTCAAAAGAGCTTATTACCGCGTTTCGGAGGGTGAAAACGGCGTCAAATATTCTAAAATTGACGAAGAATTATTTTTTAGAAATCTCGCGGCTGTAGGGGATAGTTTTTCACGGCCGGAAATATCCGAAGTTGGGACGGAATTCACCGAATTAATCAAGAAGAAAATTTAATAAATTTTAATGTCATCCAGAATGCAAATGGTGTCATTTTGAACTAGGTACGGTACCTACTACACCTATCTACGACCAACTACCTAACCTACTGATGCCATAGTGATGGGTAAAATAGTGGCAAGAGGCTTTGGCTTCGCCGGCTCATTGCGGCTTTGTAGTAGGGTACTAGTAAGAATGTAAAAGATGCCAGAATACATTGCTAAATGAATCGAGATATCGCAAAATCGCCAAATTGTTCATGCACGGATTCTATACACAAAGAATTAAGTTAAGCACCCCCCCCGTTTTTTTACAACCTCGCACATTACAAGTTTGTTGTCGTCAAAACAGTGTAATATACCCATGATATTGCTATATTTTCTGGAGAAGTGATATTATGGTCACATAAAAACATAACAATCATGCCGTTTTCAATATTTTATTCTGAATAATTTAAGGTGAAATTTTTTGGGAATTTTAGGCATATTTTCACCTCAATTTAAGTATGGAGCTATAGGTCCATCACGGACAGTGTGGATGACGTTTATGTTTTCTAACGTACAGTCATTGTTCTGAGAAGACCTCTAGCGATCTTTGCGTCAATAACGTGTGTAGGACCCACGTGATCGGATCACTGACTCAACCCTACGTCTCATAGACCCTGTAAGCCGTCGTATGCGTTGCTGTGGCAGGTTGTTCCATTCCCGATGTAATGCACGTTCCAATTCATCCAGATTGGCTATTGGAGGGACCATCTTCGCAATTTGTCGTCCCAACATGTCCCAAACGTGCTCGAGGGGGTTCAGGTCAGGACTGTACACAGGCCAGGGGATGGTTGTCACAGCACCTTGCTCCAGCAAGGCTCGGACGCGTCTCGCACGGTGAGGCCTGGCATTGTCATCCATGAAGATGGGATTGACGCAAAGATCGCTAGAGGTCTTCTCAGAACAATGACTGTACGTTAGAAAACATAAACGTCATCCACACTGTCCGTGATGGACCTATAGCTCCATACTTAAATTGAGGTGAAAATATGCCTAAAATTCCCAAAAAATTTCACCTTAAATTATTCAGAATAAAATATTGAAAACGGCATGATTGTTATGTTTTTATGTGACCATAATATCACTTCTCCAGAAAATATAGCAATATCATGGGTATATTACACTGTTTTGACGACAACAAACTTGTAATGTGCGAGGTTGTAAAAAAACGGGGGGGGTGCTTAACTTAATTCTTTGTGTATATATTATAAAACAGGATGTCCGTCCATCCCTGAAACTACTCCCTCAGTTTTGGGGCTAGCTCCGCCAAACCTGTGGAACGTTTGGGGTCCCAGCGAGTGTCGTAAGGTAGGTAGGAGGTTTCACAAGTTCCTCAATATATTTATGATTTTGAAATTCGATCGACCCTGACCTTGCTCCCGAATCCGGAAGTGAACAGATGATGAAGATTCGCTCGTTTGATAACTTCTCAATCAATCATGATTTAACATAGTATTTTGTTATATTAATATAGTGTTAATCTACGATTGAAATGATGCTGTTTGCAATGAAAATATATAGAGACATTGAGTTTAAATGAATGAGGAAATGACGAGGGTTTTTACTTTCTCACGATGACGTTCACCATTTTCAGATTCACCATTGACTAAGTAGAGAACCGTTTAGACTGGGTACGTTTTTGTCCAAGCCCTTCACGAACCTGCTGTCAATGTCTGTTGTTCGACTGAAGGTGGGACAGGAATGTTGAATTGATTGGTTCATCGTTTCCCATTTGCCTTTTTTTGCACAAGTCATTCATGAACCGGCTGTCCGTGCCTGACGTTAGACTGAATTTGGAACAATGTGGAATTTATTGCTTCCATGGTTTAGCACTTGCTGTTTCCGCATTGTCTATTTGCTTTTGGCTTCCAACCCGTGCATATCACGGGTACCTCACTGGTCTACTACATAAGAGAGCCGTTGGTCTGTCTGTCTGTCTGTGTGTGTCACCATTTTTCTCAGAGATGGCTCAACAGATCTTCATCAAACTTTCAGAAGTTCATCAGTAAGTGCCTGGGAGTGTTTTAGGCAAAAAAAAATAAAAAAAATTGATCTTTAACTTAAGATTTAAAAAATCTTAATGACAGTTATATACAAGCACACATTCGCATAAATAAATACAAAACAATCACCAGACATTTGAACACAAATAATAAAACAATTCTGGAAGTGGTCGAAGTTGGTTGTAAGGCTTCTTCTTCTTCCTGAACGTCACCATACTTAACCTCCCCCCACCCCCCTTGGTAACAACTCCCTCCCCCCCCCCCCCACCGTAACACCGGGTACTCCTGCTAGTTGTTGATAAATTTAATCGAGCCTAGCACATTATGGCTGAAGTAATTGCAATGATTCCAACGGAGGAAGCGACATTGTCTCTTGGGTATTGTACCTGTACCATAAGGAATTATTTTTTTTATCGGATTAGAAAAATAATACAACCACAATACACCACAACCTGTTGAACGCCACTTACGCATGCCCAGAGTGAGAAACTTCCATAAAACTAGCTGTCTCACGGTTGCCAACTGGTTCCTCTATGGTTCCTCTATGGTTCCTCCTCTATGGTTCACCCTCAAAAATCACCAATAAACTCCAATACATTCAGAACTCCGCTGCCCGTCTACTCACCCATTCCCGGACCCGTGACCACATCACCCCCGTCCTTTACAAGCTTCACTGGCTCCCCATCCCCCAGAGAATCCAATACAAAATCCTCCTCTTGACATACAAAGCCCTCCATAACCTGGCTCCATCCTACCTGGCTGACCTCCTCTCCAGACACACTCCCACCCGCAACCTCCGCTCTGCTGGTACCAACCTCCTGACCCCCTCCATCCGGACCAAATTCAGATCCTGGGGGGACAGGGCCTTCTCCATCGCTGCTCCCACCCTCTGGAACTCACTACCTCACACCATCAGAGACTCCTCCTCACTCACCACATTCAAAACATCACTAAAGACCCACCTGTTCAACACTGCATTCAACATTCAACCCACAGCATTTAACCCCTGACTATCTCTTCTCCTTCTCCCTCCTTTTGCTTTAAATATTTCCCTATTGATTCTTGTCTTTTTGCAATTGTTGTTTTCATGTATTGTTATGCATTATGTTTGCCACTCTGTCAAAGCGCCTTTGGGCTTCTTGAAAAGCGCTATACAAAATAAATGAATTATTATTATTATTATTATTATTTTTCATTACCAAATTTAACTAAATTTGGGAATGAAAAATCTGTTTTGTTATCTCATGGGCCCGTTAGTCCGTTGTACCAAATTTACATTGGTCTTCACTGCCTTGTAGCATACCTGCCTGCTGGACTCGGTGGGTCTTTTGAGTCCTTGGAGTCTTTTGGGTCTTTTGGGCCATCGGGGACTATTAGGTCTTTTAGGTCCTCACAGTCTTTTGGGTCCTCTGAGTCTTTTGGGTCATCGGGGACTTTTGGGTCTTTTCGTTTCTTGGGGACTTTTGGGTCATCTGGGCCTTTTGGGTCCTCAGGAACTTTTGGGTAATCTGGGTCTTTTGGGTCCTCTCAGACTTTTGGGTTTTATGGGTCTTTTGGGTGTTATGGGTCTTTTGGTTCATCTGGGTCTTTTGGGTCCTTGGGGTCTTTTGGGTATTCGGGGAACTTTGGGTCCTCTGGGTCTTTAGGGGTCTTCGGGGTATTCACAGGTCGAAGGGGTCTCTGCAGTCAGCAGTCAAAAGGGTTAAAAGGTACATTTCAAAAGTATGTAATTAAGACACAAAATGTATGCCTCACACAAACACACACACACACACACACACACACACACACACACACACACACACACACAAACATACACACACACACACACCTTATCCATTTATCGTATTTTGGTAATGAAAAATATATCTTGTAATGATGATTTTGATAAATAAGTTTGCTAAATCTGGGGTGTGTTCCGTTAGTAAGCAGCTTGCTATCGTTTTCTAAACCAGTTCTATGTCAACCACTTTTCAAGCCGCTCCCTTAGCCACTCGTCAAGTGGAGCAAGCGATGAAGAAAGGTGCTTCGTTATGTTAGCAAAAATGACCGCCGGATTAAAAACGATAACTACAACCTTTGAAATGTTCAGAGTATGTATACACTCGTCTATACATGTATACCTCCCGAATAGCAAAGGCTCACAACAAAGAATGGTTTCATTTAGGGATATTCGTCACTTATCAAAGGTCTTAATGCGCTACAATGAAGTAGCAGTCCCACAACAGTGTCTGGTGATTGTACAATGTCACCGTTACCATTTGGCGATACCATTTCCCCACCCTATTCAAGGGGCGATTAACTTTTCAATTAACTTTTCAGAAGGCTTTCGAATCATTAACTTTTCAGAATGAAGGGGGTAAATTATCATTTCCACCACCTCTGCTTCAAAATTCTGCCATGTTGGCGTACAAAATAAATAGATGACTCCAAAAGTGAAGGACAACAGAGTAGCATAATGTCTGAGTGAGGACAGAAGGCATGGGAATATTGTCGTGACATTAAGGGAACGAGAGAAGGGACTTGTACGAGATACAGTATATCGTTGAGGGGAGTAGGAATTTTATTTTTGGAGTTTACAACCGTTGATGCAGTGTCTGTTATAACACCCTATTTAAAATGTTACATTATTTATTTGTGCCTGTTGTTTGTGTCCTTTATAACATCCTTAAAAACAGTACGTTTCCTGTTTGGAATGATTGTACACCGCTCCTTTCATATTCCATCTCCAGGCGCTGCATAACGTCATTGCCGGACACCGAAGGGGGCCCGGCGATGACGTGCGCTGAAAGGGGCACTCAGTTTTCACTCCGGTTGTTTTCTTGTTTGTTTGTTTGTTTTCTTGTTTGTTTGTTGTACACCACTCCTTTCCTATGCCATCGGCAGGCGCTACATGACGTAATTTCCAGGTACCGAAGAGGACCCTGCGATGACGCGTGCTGAAAGGGAGTACTCAGTTTTCACTTCGGTTTTTTTCTTGTTTGTTTGTTTGTTTTCTTGTTTTATTGTTTTTTCGTGTTTGTCCGGGCGATATCTCAGCCATCCTTTGATTGCTAGGAAACTGAAATTTCCGCACAATAGTGAGCAAGTGCTTTAACAAAAACTGTATGTTTTGTTTTTTGCTTAATCAATTAATTGATGAATTACTTAATTATTATCGAAGAATTAAGTACTTATTTATTTCCTTTCTCATCTGCGCAATATCTCAAGGACCTTTTGAGCTGGGAAGCTGATATTTGGACATGACAATGACCAAGAGATTTGGCTGTGAAGGGCATTTTAAATGTATTGATTCATCAATTAATCGATTAATTATTTAATTATTCGATTAATGCCTCAATTAATTATTTTTTAACTCACCTGGAACGAAGATTAGTGGAGCTTATGCGATGGTGCGTCATCAGTCCGTCAGTCTGTCAGTCCGTCCGTCCGTCCGTAAACACTTGCAACTTCTTTTCCGAAACCGCTGAAGGGATTGTGACCAAACTTGGCACAAATTACATTTGTTGTGTTGTGACTAAAGCTTGTTCACGGCAATAAAAAAGATCGGGGTCTAAGGGGGTTTACCGGGGTCAAAGTGGATGCAGGTTTGCCCCCCAAAATAGGAATTTGCTTTTTCTTCTGAAACTACACTCACTATTTCGATGAAACTTGACCACAACCTTCATCACCCACGATGTACCGAAGTTTGTTCACGGCATTAAAAAAATCTGCCTCTTTGGAGGTTTACGGGGGGGGGGGGATTGCCCCCCAAAATAGGTATTTGTTTTCTTCTCAGAAACTACACTTGCAATTTCGATGAAACTCCACCACAACCTTAATCAACCGCGTTGTACCAAATTTTGTTCAAGGCATAAGAAACATTGGGGTCTGAGAAGGTATATGGGATTGGGAGAAGTTGGTGGGGGGGGGGGGGTGGTTGCCCCCCAAAATAGGTATTTCATTTGATTGTTTGTTTAAAGTCTTATGATTATGTTAGTATGACTCTACATGCTACCTTGTCTTATAGCAACCATTGAAATTGGTTTAAAATACCTTTAGTCAGTGCAGTATACTGTTTATTCTATCAGGTGAGTGCCAGGGGTATTCCCCTATGTTTAAAAGTTAAAGACTCGAATGAAACGGTGGTGGTTTAGGTACTCTATTAACCAATTGATTAATAATTTAATTATTTCACAATTATTATTTATTTATTTTCGTTATTAAGTACTTATTTATTTTCTTTCTCATCTGGGCAATATCTCAGGCATCTTTTGAGCTAGGAAGCTGATATTTGGACACGATAATGACCAAGTGATGTGGCTATAAAGTATATTTTGGATTTATTGATTACGCAATTAATCGATTAATTATTTATTATTAATTATTATTCATTATTACAATTATTAATTTATTATTATTAATTATTATTACTATTATTATTAATTAATTACTATTAATTATTTACTTTTTGATTAATTAGTTATTTCATTCGTTTTCAAAAAGTTACAGATTCGGATGAAACACTGGTGGTTGAGGTATACTATTAGCCAATTGATTAAGAAATTATTTTACGATCATTATTTATTGATTTTAATTATGCAATTAATCAATCAATTATTGTACACCTCTCCCTCCCAATACAGTCTCTATGTGCTGCATGGCCAATGGCATCCCAGCAATGCCGCGTTGGAGGATGTTATTTATTTATTTGGCATGTGTGCGGTGTACTTTGAATGTATCTGTACTTGGTTTCAATTTTGTTTTACTGCCAGGCAGACAGAGTTAAAATATTATCACTCCTCTCTGCGCATGTGCATTCAGGACGAATTCAGAGACAAAGTACTGTGAAACTGCAAGTTTATTTTCCGATTCATGCTCTGATTCTTGTTCAAAATACAATATTCAACTTTAAAAAGTTCTTCCTCGATCATAAACTGACATTTATAGAGAGACATATAGACATGAATCAATTGCTTAACCCTGATTTTTGCTTCACGTGTGCGGACTAAAAAAAATAAATTGGGATGGAATTATCAAAACACAACTAAACAAGGTAGGAAGGAATGACAAGGTAGTATTGACACCACAATACAACACCACAATCCTTTTTATGGATTGCCATCACGACATTGTGTGTGTGTCCGTGTGTACGCGTTTGTGTGTTTAATGGTTTAATATATCACTGGTTAACTTTGTACATGGAAACGATCAATATGTACTGTCATTGCAACTGGACAGTAGGATGAACAGGCACCAACTTCAAAGTATGATGTCGGGATGGTGTCAAGTGACATCTCTTGTGACCATCCCTACCTTGTTTACATTCCTTATGAATTAACCAACTTCATTCATTGAGTATCTTGCTTATTGAGCCCAAAATGTGGCCCCATTGCCCCACAGTCAATTTGTTACATTTATACCCCCGTCTACTCTTCCATGAGCCGATATCTTGTATAATTTAAAAAAAAAAGAATATCGCAGGTTTACTTTCCCTCAAATATCATGATGTATGGAAAGTTTTACATTTACTGCATAAAAGTCAAAGGCATTGTGACAAAGTGAATAAATCAAGGGAGAGAAACATCAAATTCTTTTCCGTGCCTGTCCCACTGCACTGGGGATTTCAGGCCACCCACGAATACACAATTTACATTTTCTTGCCCATGTACTGTATACAAACAACTTCCACTGGAAATTCTCAAGGCTAACAAGCTCCTTGAGTCCCAGGGATTTCACAGAGTAAACATGTAATAATGAAGTTTGTAAACTCCTGACTCGGAATTACCTTAATGATTGATCGAACTCAGGTTAAAATGATTTCAGTTAGACTTGAGGTTTGCAGGAGCCAAAAAGTTTGCTTACTTAACTTACATTCTAGCTGAATATTGATGAAAATTTTTAATGCAGCGGGTATACCCTTATTACTTTATACTGTATCTATACCAGCACTGAACCCATCTCTTCGCTGATGGTAGTTGAACAACGTCTATATTATAAAAGGAGCCGTTTCTGTCTGTGTGTGTTTGTGATGCTGTAGCTTAAGAACGGTTTACGGATTTCAATGAAACCAAAGACCGTGGATTCAGGGAACTCCCAGGAAGGTTTGTGACACAAAAAAATAAAAAGGAAGGTTTGTGTATGGGCACACGTCGCAAAACTGCAAAAGTCAACTTGCGATGCTGGCTATCATCACCACACGGAGGACAGGATATCCCAGGAATCCTTTTTTTGTTTTTCCTCCATAGATTAGCCATCACAACTATACCGAGGAAACGGAAAGCCCCAATTTTTTTAAACAATTACGCAGACAGAGACGAAGAGACCTCAGAGTTTGTTTCCTGCCATGGCCTGTACCTAATTTGTACCCCAGACCGTTTGATCAAAAGAAAAAAGAGAGGGGGAGGGAAAGGCGAGAAATTATTTTTATTTTGATCTTTCTCTTAGTCTGTTGTATATTATTCGCAATTCAGTATCTAAAAGGCTGTGATGAATATCCCATTAACACTCCTTGCTTCCTGTACTTTGGCCGGTTTTTTTTTTTTTTTTTTACACCACACTGTAACACCGCATAATTTCTTTTTTCCAATTAGCACCAACTGTTTTTTTTTTTGCATTTACACAAAGATTGGTATTCCCGTCAGCAAAGCAACAGGTCTTATATTCTAACTTGTAAATGTTTCAATGCAGTAATACTGTTGTGGTTTTGCAATAAAGAGCGAACCCCCTATAGTTACACGACAACATGTAGCCTGCAATCGTCAGTTATTTCTTATTCAATGTAAAGATTAGCTCCCTTCCCATTGTGTAGTAATTAAAGTAAATATGTGTTGAGTTTAGACAGGGTTTCAAACCTTCGTATAGTTGAAGGAAGACGTTGGTTCATGTGCAAGGAGGCGTGGCGACAAGCACAGTCCACGTGATCAACCGTGACTGTGGTAGGTGTGGCTAAAAGAACCACCCACATCACCAGCAGGTAACCAATGAGAGATTGTGGACACGCAAACAACCAATGAGAGATCGTGGACACGCAAACAACCAATGAGAGATCGTGGACACGCAAACAACCAATGAGAGGTCATGGACACGTAAGCAACCAATCAGGCCCTAGCAAACTTTACCAGCAATCTACCAGTATTGCCTCGGCCAATGGGAGCCTGTGAAACATTCTAGAGAGGTTTTTGACCCGATATAAACCCATATCCATCTCACTTCGAGTTCTCTCTGCTCGCTCTCGCTGCCCTCTCGTAGTGGGCCTTCGAGCTGGCTGTCCTCCGTGCTGGTTCGTCCTTCTTGTGCTCGACCTTCGTTCCTCATGGTGTCCTCCGTGCTGGTTCGTCCTTCCTGCGCTGAATTCATTTGACCTGGATCGTCATTCGTGCTGACTTTGACGCAGCGGCTCGTCCTACGGACCTTCTTCAAGCTGCGCATCCTGAACGGGCCGTGAGCTGCGCGTGGAAGCTAGCGAACCCAAGTCCGCGGCTGCACGTTGCTCAGTACGAGTTAACCTGTGTGATTCATTCCCAGTGTGTGTGTGTGCAAGGCGCCTGTCGGGATTTAGATAGGTAAGAATTGATGTCTGCCTCTCGTCCTTTTTCTGTGAATTATAAATGAAAGGTGTGTACATTTTTGTTTCCTTTGAACCTGTTCGAGTTCGTCTTTTTCCCCATCGGCCCAGCATAGTCCAAACCGAATTGGACTCTTTAATCAGGCCCATAAATCAAGCAGCATAACCGTGATTCACACCAGCGCAATAAAACCACTCGGCGCACTCGATTGGAATAAGGTGTGAAATCGCGAGATGGGGTTCATTTCCCGGTCTTTCTAACCACGCGATCTCAAAGGTATTTGGGTAGTGACCAATAACTCTTCACCCGTGGTTGTGGGATTGGCATTTGAAGTTGCCTCGCAACCCGTCTACTGCGAGTTTAGTCGCGATCAACGACCCCATGGATCCGGTGACTGTGGGGGAAACGGGGTCTTCGCCCCCCCCCTTTAGTACGTCGACAGACCCAGGATCCGTAACAATACAGTTTATTGTATTTGCATTTTTTTTTCATTCTAGGAGCATTTTGTTTATTAAAAACAATCCAGCACCAATGAATTTTTAAAAAACGCACACTTATTCACCAAAAAACAGTATTATGAATTTGTTTGATGTTGCCAGGGATTAGACGTTACGTCGTTATTTTTCAAGTTGTAAAATGCAATTTTCATTGAGTCATAAACAACAATACACCACTGTAAAGGCCTAGCCTAGCACCAGAGGTAATGCATTAATAATGTCCCAGACATAATGTTGTAATGAGGTTGCAGACGTAACGTCGTCGCAGACTTAATGTCGTAAATACTGATGTTGCTGTAATGCGAAAATAATGATGTTTCTGTAATTGGAAAATGATGATCCTGTGATGATTAAATTCTGATGTTCCTGTGAAGGGAAAATCATGATGTTCCTGTAATTGGAAAATGATGATCCTGTGATGATAAAATTCTGATGTTCCTGTGAAGGGAAAATCATGATGTTCCAGTAATTGGAAAATGATGATCCTGTGATGATAAAATTCTGATATTCCTGTGAAGGGAAAATCATGATGCTTCTGTAATTGGAAAATCATGATGTTCCTGTAATTGGAAAATGATGATCCTGTGATGGTAAAATTCTGATATTCATGTGAAGGGAAAATCATGATGTTCCTGTAATTGGAAAATCATGATGTTCCTGTAATTGGAAAATCATGATGTTCCTGTAATTGGAAAATGCCGATGTTCCTGTGATGATAAAATGATGATATTCCTGTGAAGGGAAAATCATGATGTTCCTGTAGTTGTAAAATGTTGTTTCTGTGATTAGACAATGACGATGTCACTGTGATGATAAAATTCTGTTATTCATGTGAGGGGAAAATCATGATGTTCCTGTAATTGGAAAATCATGATGTTCCTGTAATTGGAAAATGATGATCCTGTGATGATAAAATTCTGATATTCCTGTGAAGGGAAAAACATGATGTTCCTGTAATTGGAAAATGATGATCCTGTGATGATAAAATTCTGATATTCCTGTGAGGGGAAAATCATGATGTTCCAGTAATTGGAAAATGATGATCCTGTGATGGTAAAATTCTGATATTCATGTGAAGGGAAAATCATGATGTTCCTGTAATTGGAAAATCATGATGTTCCTGTAATTGGAAAATCATGATGTTCCTGTAATTGGAAAATGATGATCCTGTGATGATAAAATTCTGATATTCCTGTGAAGGGAAAATCAGGATGCTTCTGTAATTGGAAAATCATGATGTTCCTGTAATTGAAAATGATGATCCTGTGATGATAAAATTCTGATATTCCTGTGAAGGGAAAATCATGATGTTTCTGTAATTGGAAAATCATGATGTTCCAGTAATTGGAAAATGATGATCCTGTGATGATAAAATTCTGATATTCCTGTGAAGGGAAAATCATGATGTTCCAGTAATTGGAAAATGATGATCCTGTGATGATAAAATTCTGATATTCCTGTGAAGGGAAAATCATGATGTTCCAGTAATTGGTAAATAATGATCCTGTGATTATAAAATTCTGATATTCCTGTGAAGGGAAAACCATGATGTTCCAGTAATTGGTAAATGATGATCCTGTGATGATAAAATTCTGATATTCCTGTGAAGGGAAAATCATGATGTTCCTGTAATTGGAAAATGATGATCCTGTGATGATAAAATTATGATATTCCTGTGAAGGGAAAATCATGATGTTCCAGTAATTGGAAAATGATGATCCTGTGATGATAAAATTCTGATATTCCTGTGAAGGGAAAATCATGATGTTCCTGTAATTGGAAAATGATGATCCTGTGATGATAAAATTCTGATATTCCTGTGAAGGGAAAATCATGATGTTCCTGTAGTTGTAAAATGATGTTTCTGTGATTGGAAAATGACGATGTTACTGTGATGATAAAATTCTGTTATTCATGTGAAGGGAAAATCATGATGTTCCTGTAATTGGAAAATGTGTAAATGATGTAATGACGGCCCAGCAAAAAGAATCTGACAGCCAGAGATGTCAGGTGGACAGATACAGTAAATCTGTCTACTTTAATATATAGATTATTTCTATTCAGGTTTAAGCACCTTTAATGTTAAAAAATTAAAATCATTTAGAGAATTGAAATCAATTATACTGTAATCCCATTTAATATATTCACTTATTATTTTGAGCAAATCATCTAAACACATAATTGTTTGAAATATTTATTGTTTGGGATTCATATATCCTGTACATATACATATTGTCGTGTCGACCCTGTAGTGAACACCTCAGGGTGATGGATGGCCAAAACGAGCTTTACTCTGAGGCGTATAAGCCGAACCTGGTGGGATTATCTCTTTGGCGTGCGCGGGGGAGGACCCGAGGCCTTTCCTGAACGGTTTATTCCTCGCCCCACAAATGAATAAACGAACAAGACAGGCACAACAAAGAAATGTAATCAATACTGGGTTTATTTAAATGATGCAAAGTAACAGGGAAGGTGAGGTAAACTAAAAGTTTTAAATGAGGGTCTCTCCATGCGGACTCAAAGACACGAACAAGGGAAAAATAACGAAAATAAATGGTCAGTGTCGTGCAGCCATTTAGCTCCAGTCTCAACGAGGGTTTGGTGTGGTTCACAGGTCCCGCATCCCTGTGCGGGAAAAACACGCATTGGCACAAAGTCGCGTCCACAGCCGGTGCGAGGCAAACAGGCAAGGGCTCCTCCTTTGGTCCCTCTCGGTCGGCTGCACCGAGCTCCGACTGTCTCTTAGGCAAACCCCGCAAAAGCACAGCACGATCGCATCCTCCTTCGTTGGCGACCAGGCAAGAAGAGACGAAGAGCAAGCGATGAGGCAAGAGAGACCACCCCGACCAAAACCAGAACAAAAAGGAGCGATTCAGGCGGAATCTTCTTCCTTATCCCTTTCAGCCCTAGCTGCCTGACGTCACATCACCAACTGCCGAGCGCGATTGAATCACCCCATCGTTCTTCAACCACTCACAAAGCTCGGGGCGTGGTTTCCTTTTACACGCATCATCGAGGCGGAGCCTAGTCCTTCATCGAGAAGGTTTGCGTGACGTTGGTTGTAGGAGGTTTAGTCCTATCGGGCAGCTGTGGGGTTTTTGCTAGACCTGCCGGTGTTGTGGGTGAATGGAGAAGTCGTGGCATGGCTTTTTGATGAATATAAAAACGAAGGGCAAAATTACAAGAGGCCTTTATACACAGGGGAATTATTACCCATAAGCCCTACCTAAAGAACACAACTCCACTCCTCCGTGTGGAGACACATAAATGCTCTTACCCGGACAGTCGGCCTAACTTAATTTACATCGAGGTGTGTTCTTCTTCTTCGCGAAACTCGGTGCATGCTAATCTACACATTCTGAGCTTCATTAAGGCATTTCATTCATACCCCAAAAACATAACAATAAACTGGGTACATAAGTATATGATTCATATTCATTAGATTTCTGCAACCATTTTATGTATCATCAAAGAAAATGCGTTATTCCTTGCTTAATATTTTCAAGGCTCATCAGAGAGATTCATCAGTGTGGAAACTCCTGATGCTCCTGCAATGGGAAAATATTAATATTCCTTTTTGTGAACCTTCATGCGAAAAAAAATCCCCAAAATTTTCATCCGATGGGAAAATAAATTTAGCGTTGTTCCTTCTTGAGTGTTTGCTTTTGTATCCATTTTGTCCACTTCATGCATCCTCCCCTGCCTCTCATCGTTACCCGCAGCTGCATCCCTCATTTGTCCCTCATCCCTGCTGTTGGCATTCCCCCCTCTCTTTCTGCTGTTGTTTTTGGTCTGTTGCATCCTGAACCATTCTGTGTTCTAGCTCTTCCACATGCTTTGACTTTTATACAACAACAACAAAAAGAAATTCCTGATTATCTTGTAATGGGAAAATCATGATGTTACTGTAATTAGACAATGTTGATGTTCCTGTTATGGGAAAATCGTGATATTCCTTTGAAGGGAAAAATTTTGAAATTTCTGTAATGACAAAATCCTGATGATTCTGTGAGAGGAAATTCCTGATTATCCTGTAATGGGAAAATCATGATGTTCCCGTGATGGGAAAATGCTGATGCTCCTGTTATGGGAAAATGCTGATTATCTTGCAATGGGAAAATCATGATGTTCCTGTATAATTGGAAAATGCCAATGTTGCTGTAATGGGAAAATGCTTATATTCCTTTAATTGGAAAATCCAGTGTTCCTGTGATGGGGAAAATGCTGATATCCATGTAATGGGAAAATTCGGATATTCCTGTGATGAGAAAATTGTGATTACTCTGTAATAGGAAATTCTTGATGTTCCTGTGATGGGAAAATGCTCATATTTCTGTGATGATAAAATTCTGATTATCCTGCAATGGGAAAATAATTATGTTCCTGTGATTGAAAAATGCTAATGTTGCTGTGATGAAAAAATGCTGATATTCCTTTAATTGGAAAATCCAATGTTCCTGTGATGGGGGAAAATGCTGATGCTGCTGTGTTGGGAAAATGCTGATTTCCTGTGATGGGGAAATTCTTAATTATCCTGTAATGATAAAACATGATGGTCCTGTTATGGGGAAAATCTGATGTTCCTTTGATGGGTAAAATCCAGATTATACTGTAATGGGAAAATCCTGATTATCATATAATGAGAAAATCTGATGTTCCTGTGATGGGGAAAATCCTTCTTTTTTGGGGGTTTTAATGTTGAAGGCTCCAGGCATGGACTATGTAGTCCTCATCGAGGCCATGCCTAAATAAAAGAGCTGCATTGATAGAAAAGTGAAGAAGGAGAGAATAGTCTAAGAGTTTTTGAGAAAGCAGAAAATCTGCTTTTTGAAGAGGGGAAGATCATAAGTGTTTGGAAAGACAAGGGAAGTGTTACGGATTTGTCACTTCCGCCTTTGTTGTTATTATATACTTGTAGGATTTTTTAGTTTCAGGTAATATTGTTGGTAACATTTCTGTGTGAAATGGAGATGACTTTAGTAAAAGGTAAAAATTAATGTTTTGAAGGAAAAATGAAAACGCGGCAAAGAAACCGGAAGAGGAGAGAGGAGGAGATCGGAGGGAGAGGAGACGGCCTTGAGAGAGACAGCTGTGAGTCGCATCGAGGCTGCGAGCGGACCTTTTTGATATTGGTCACGAATGAGTTGAGGCATCCTGTGAAAGCGATTGCCCGCGACAGCGTCCTATATTGCAATTGCAATTAAACCTGCGTCTCAGATTTTATTACCAAGCGTGAGCTATTGTTGGCGGAAAAGCAAGAGCCTCCATTACAGGCCGATCGGCCATTTTTCCCGAAGAGGGTGTCTGCCTGGTGCTTCATGTTTGTTCATTGGGATTCCCATATCAACATCATCGTGTGGATCGCCGTTCGTTTCCATATTGGCTCAATTCCCATATCGACAGTATTGTGTGGATCGCAGTTGGTTCCCATATCGGCTCAATTCCCATATTGACCTCTCACCTCGTAACTCCTCATTCGCAGCTGTGCCGATAACTGCCTGTTATTGTTGTTCTGCACGACTTCGACCTTCACCCAGCGTGGGGATTCGTGCACGGACTTTGGGAGTGTTACATTCCATTCATGTTTGGCGTATCGTGAGTTTATTGCTTTGAGAGCATTGGGGAATGATGGTACCATCATATGTATTGTTCATTTGTTGCAAGTGATGTTTTCATGGTACTTTCTTTGAGAGTGCTAATATTGTGTATGTGAGAGTTCTTAATACAATTACTTGTTTTGTTATACACAATTGCATTGGTGTGGTTATACCATGGTTTATTAGAACAATCAAAATAACAAATCTTTCTGCTGTGCTCCCTCTCGAGTCTCTGAAGGGCACCGTAGCTGGGGCTTGGGGAGGTAACACGTTAAAGGAACGTAAAGAGTTCCAGAGTTTGGCAGTGGAGGGAAGACACAAACATCATAACGGCCCACCCTTGAGTTACCAATGGCCACACAGTAATCATGAGATGTAGTGGCTTGTCGAGTATTTTGTGGTCTTGTTAATGGTGGAGGTATGCAAGCAGCAAGTTCTTGGGAGCAGAAACTGAAGTAATATCTGTAGAAAAGAGAAACAGAGCCAACTTTGCGACGTAATTTGAGCAGGTTGAGTTTTGAGGTCAGATGGGGAGAGTTGATAAGTCGAATTACTTTTAATTCAATTCTGTCCAGTAAGTATGTGGAGCTAGAATCTCCCCAGATGTGAGAGCAGTACTCTATACAAGGACGAATCAATCCTTTATATAGTTGAAGCAACTGTTGAGAGGAGAAGAATCTTCGACATCTGAACAGGACTCCCAGTTTCTTCGAGGCAGATTTAGCTATTTGTGTAATGTGTGGATTTCAGGATAAATTTGAAGGTTGGGTAATACCTAGTAGGTTTATTGTATCACATGGTGTAATTGTGGAGCTTTCAAAGGAGATTGGAGGGTTGAGGGGAGTTTTAGAGAGAGAGATGGGAAGAAATTTAGTTTTAGAAGCATTGAATTATGCCAAACTCTGTCAAAGGCTTTTGAGATATCAAGGCCTACAACAAAGGATTCCCCAAAGTCTCTCAGAGAAGAGGCCCAGACATTTATAATGTAAGAAAATATATCACCGGTAGATCTTGCCTTGCGAAAGCCATATTGATGGTCAGATAGAAGACTGTGGGATTCAAGATGCTTGAGGAAATGGTTATTGAGAAGACATTCAAAGACTTTGGAAATAGTAGAAGTCAGAGCCAAACCTGATTATACTGTAATGGAAAAATCGTGATTATCATGTAATGAGAAAATCGGATGTTCCTGTGATGGGGAAAATCCTGATTATACTGTAATGGGAAAATCCTGATTATCATGTAATGAGAAAAACCGATGTTCCTGTGATTGGGAAATCCTGTTGTTTCTGTAACGGGAGATGAGAAAATGTTAATGTCATATGCTTGTTTGTTTGTTAATGGAGAGATTGTTTTGGTGTGACAAGCACTGATATATCTAAGTTTCTCTCTGGTAAATCTCAGAGTTGTTTCAGCTTGAAGTTTGATCATATCACCACCAAATGAATTGAAATTGAATAATGCAAGACTCACCATGGAAATATGTTAATGTGACTCCAAAATGACATTGAGCAAAGTCCCTTCCGTGACAACTGGCATGACTTGTGCTGACAGGTGTGTAGGTGCGTTGGTGGTGGCAGGAACAGGTGACAAGCTGCCAGAAACTACAAAGGTTGAGATTTCATTTATGGTGAAGGAATGTTTAAATGCAAAGGAAATGCTGCTGTGCTCAGCATTGAATGCTTTATCTGAACTTTGGGGATCTTCCTGACATCCAAATGTCAATAGAACGATAACTCATTGGTTAAAAGTGAAAAAATATTTTGTATAATAAACAAGTTATAAAATGTTAAAAAACGCAATACTTTATTACCCTTTGTGCACGAAGTGCAGGATTAAGCAATTGGTTCATTTTGTTTTTCTGTCTGTCTGTCTGCCCACAAACGTCATTTTATGATTGATGAACAACTTCATTTCAATTGAATGTTATATAATCAAAACAAACCTGCGGCTTAGTCGTACTTTGGCTCTGAATTTATCCCGATCGTGCATGTGTAGAGAGGCTTGAGATAATTTGACGGTCAAACGTCCTGTCTGACAATCAAAACAAGATTGAAAATCATTCCAAACAGGGGACTTGCTGTTTTAAGGACGTCATAAAGGACACAAACAACAGGTACAAATAACTAATCTAACGTGTTAAATAAGGTGGTGTAAAAGACGCTGCGTTAACGGTGGCAAACTTCCGGAAATGTTTTTTTCTACAACCTTTAAAATCTTTGTTTAATTTCAATTTAATTATATACTTGAACACTGTGGAACATAAATCACCTTTTGGCACTTTGAAAACAATTTAGTTTTGCAGTACTCGACCAAAATATTATGGCATTTTACATCATTTTGAACAATCAAATTTGCCGTTGTCCCGCCCATGTCCTTGTTTCTCAAGACTGCGCAGGGTAAGATGTTTCATGAAATCTTTAGTTACCACCGCCACCAAAGGTGGATGGAGGTTGTTTTCACCCCTGTCTGTCTATCTGTCTGTCTGTTGGTCTGTTTGTTTGTGAACAATATATCTCAAAAAGTTATGGACGGATTCGGACGAAATTTGGCAGAGATGTAGCGTATGTGACAAGAAAGAAATGATTAGATTTTGGTGAAGATGCGGACTCGGTTCCGGCTCGTAGAATTTTTGAAGTAATTCTTCACCAACGATACATAGCAGGATATCTCAAAAAAATATGTGGACAGATTTGGACGAAACTTGGTGGAGAGGTTGTGTGTGTGACAAGGAAGAATGGATTCAATTTTGGTGATGATCCAGATCCGTATCCGGCCAGCAGAAGTTTTTAAGTGATTCTTCACCATTGGGAGATAGGGCCAAAAACGATACAAATCAGGATATCTCAAAAAGTTATGGACGGATGATTTTGATTAAATGTGATTCTGTATTGTGATTTTCTGGTCTACTCTGGGATACAAAACGTAAACTGTTCACTTGGCGGAGTTATGCTCTCTACTGAGTGCCGTTCTAGTTTTAATATTCATTTGAAGGTTCAAATGTTTTACTTTCAAGAATACAACTGAAGCATCTTCACTCGATAATGTTATAAATACATAGTTTTTATTCATCTTCATACCTTCGCTGTCTACATCATCACTCTGGAGAAGGTGATTAATGTATTCTCATGATTCACTGATATCTTGCAGTACTCGATCTTCTAAAAAGTTTGTTGATCCTTTTTCTGAAGTTATGGTTATAACTTATAACTTATTCCAATTATGATACTGAAGTGGATTTTTGGTTCACGAGTTATCAAGTGACCACTATATTCGTCATGTGTGTGTGTCTGTCTGTCTGTGTGTGTGTGTTTGTGTGTGTGTGGGTGTGTGTGTGTCTGTCTGTCCACAGTATAACTACCCGATGATATCATCCGGTCTTGATGAAACGTGGGTGGGAGGTTGATATCATGATCTAGTTGTGTCCTGCCGAGAGTGGGCGTATTGCGCCCATTGTGGGCGGAGTCACGCCCGAAAAAGATGTCTTTTTAGGGGGTAATCGAGTAAGCTACATCTTCTCCGAGGGGTTTGGTGGAATCTGACAGGGGTTTCGGTATTTGGTTAGGCCAATGTCATGTGTCTAGCCCCCTGGAGCTCGATTTTTCATTTTTTCTTTCATTTTATTTTTTCATTTTTAAAATTTATTTATTTATTTATTTATTTCCATTTCATTTTTCACCGAATTTTCGGTATTGTGTAGCTAACTAACCTCATAACTGATTATACATTATTTTCTATCTCATTTCAAGGTCAGTAACCTTCGTTTTGACATTTCCGGGCCTGGCCTGTCCGGACCTGTTTCGGTTACAGTCCGTCCTTTGTCATTGAATACCGCTTGCTCGTGAACCATCGTCGTCTCCTGACTTGTCATCCTACTTATTTATTACGTGTGATTAGATTTTTAAACAGGGTCTAAGGTGCATGGAGGAGCCGTTACACATATCACACACAAGCATTCAAACCAAGATATATTATACAGAGATCTCAAAATTGATGAAATTTTTAGGAGCTCCTGCACAAATCTTAAAAGAGTTTCAGACTTCATGGAGTCTCATATAGCTTCTTATTCTATTTCTTTTTCTTCTTCTTTCATGTGGCATGTCTCTGAGTTGTTGGTATACGACGTGAAGATATCTGTTTTCAGCCAGCCTTGTGCTCTGTAGTCAGGTGCTGTAGTTCTTGCCATCGTCCCTCTAGGCGATGTTTGGGGATCCCGATCATGTTGTGGGATCCCGATCTTTGGATCCCGATCATCTTGCGAACCGAGATCATCTTGTGCAGTCCTGCACAAGTTGATCTGCATTGAGGGTTGGCCACACTCACATTGAGGTGAGTCAGCGAAGTCCGAGGAGAACATGTGATGGAATCTGCCAACATCCGTTCCGAGCCTGGTTGAGGCAACACCATTCCTTCTTAGGCAGATCACAACCAGGGGGCTCATATAGCTGCATCTTCAAAATTACTTTTCATAATTTTCAGTTTAATCAGAAGACTATCGTTGGATTTATTCAGTCGTTGCTCTCACAAGCATCGAGTGACATCGATGTTCACTCAAGGACAGTGGTTCTTAACCTTTTTAAAGGCGCCGAACCGTGACGAAACCCACCGAACACTCGCGGAACCCCTCAAATTTGACCAAAAAATTAAGAAGAATTGCATCTTAATGCGTTTTCTGTTCTTCTTTTCGGGAGGCGATCTGGGAAATGCGTGGTTTTGTTTTGGCAAGGGCCACCCTCAAATCATTTTCGCATGCAAGCCTGCTCCTTTTCTTTGTTTTAATGTCCACCAGTTTCGAAAACGCATGCTCGCAGAGATACGTTGTAATGAACGGCGTGAGGAGCCGTTGAGAGTGAGGATACCCTTCCATTTAGCGGCACCAAAACGTTGAGAGCGTTGTTGTGCCGAAGAGTTGTTGTTAAGTCTGGCTCTGCTGAAGTTCGATGAGGTCGTCGAGGTATTGGTCGTTGACATCTGCCGTTGCAACGTCGAAAGTAAACGGCTGCCGCACCAATGCTGGGTATTGCTCTTGGTCGGGGAAGTAGCCGTCGAATGACTTTCCCAGCTCATCCAAGTGCGTGGCAATCGCTTGCTTCAGCTCCCGCGGTGCAGCAGTGCCTCCAACTTCAGACTCATCTTCGATCCCGCTCACTCACTCGTCCAGTAGCGAAAAGTTCGCGAAGTTGTCGTTCTCTGTTCGCCGCCTCCACAACGGTAACTTCTTTCGGAAAGCGCTCAGCTTTTCTTCAGATTCGATGACAATTCACTCCACCGCCCTGCATCTGGCAATTGAGATGATTGAGTGCGTCGAAGATGTCAGCCAAGTACGCCAAGGCGAGGATGAACTCTGACTGTTGGAAGTGCGTTGCATGGCAATGCTGGTGTTCTCGCAAAAAACAGGGCTAGTTCTACATGCAAGGCAAAAACACGGCTCACTACCTTCCCTCATGATAACCATCGAACGTTAGAGTGGTAGAGAAGGACTTCGAATTCCGAGCCGATTTCATTGCAAGCTCTTTGAAGATGCGATGATTCAGAGCACGGCTTCGCACGTAATTCACAGTTTCAACGACGATTTTCAGAACATCAGCCAGTTTTGGAGGCAGGGTTTTTGATGCCAGCGCGTGTCTGTGCAGGACACAGTGCGTGACGATGATGTGTGGTGCATTGGCCTTCACCAGTGCTCCAAAACCGGAGTTGCATCCCAGCATGGCTGGAGCTCCGTCCGAGCAAACTGCAGCCACCATGTTCCACGAGAGGCCATTGCTTCTGAAGAAGTCGTCCACAAGCTACTTCACGTAAGCTGCCTTCGTCGTTGTTGTGAGAGGCTTGCAGAACAGAAAGTCTTCCTTGATCTCGTCTCCTTTGACATAACACACAAATGAGATGAGCTGGCTCAAATTCAAAACGTCGATTGTCTCGTCGAGTTGACGGCTGAATTTCGTCGGGCTCGCGACTAAATCTGAAACTACCTGGGCGAGTATGTCGTCGCTCATGTCGTCGATTCTGCATCTGATGGTGTCATTTGAGAGTGGAACGAGAGACAACTTGTTTTCAGCAGCTTTTCCCAGCATGATGTTGGCCATCTTCAACACGGCCGGTTTGATGAGTGTCTCGCCAACGGTGTGCGGTTTGCCCTACTTTGCAATCAGGTACGCAACTTCATTCGAAATCGGTTTGTCAATTGGAACGAAGCCGGGAGTGGGCAAGGTAGCACTTGCATCGAATCGGACTCTCTTCAATTTGAATTCATCCAGCGTTGCGTCTTTGTACTGCCCCTCGCCGTGCAGTTTTTTTAAGTGTTCCCGTTGTTTTGCTAGTGCTCGGCTGGAGTTGCTCAACTTGACATTGCAAAGCATGCATTGAGGACGCTGACTTCCGACCCGTTCCGTCAAACACGTGAACCCGTACTACAAGTAATCCTCCGACCACTTCCTTTTTTGCTCGACATACTGCAAAAAAATAAATGAATAAAGTAACAAACTGATCTTAATTGAGTTCAGGCAAATAATTATATGACAAAAATTAAAAAAGGAACATGCTTAAATATAATCAGTACCCCTCTGAAAACAGAGAAATTTTAACGATTTAACGATTTATTTTGTGTGATTTTATGCAATGTGATTTTATATGATTTTATGCAATGTGATTTTATGCAATGTGATTTTATGCAATGTGATTTCATGCAATGTGAATTTGTGATTTTAATTTGTGATTTTATGTGATTTTATGCAATGTAATTTTATACAATGTGATTTTATGCAATATTATTTTATGCAATGCCATTTTATACAATGTAATTTTTTATTTTTTTTGTATAGCAGATCGAGGCTCGTGTAAGAGCTAAAACAAAAAACCCAGATTTTATGCAATGTGATTTTATATGATTTTATACAATGTGATTTTATGCAATGTGATTTTATGCAATGTGATTTATGTGATTTTATTTCATGTGATTTATTTTATGTGATTTTATTTTACGTGATTTTATTTTTATGTGATTTTATGCAATGTGCTTTTATTTTATGTGATTTTATTTTAAGTGATTTTATTTTGTGTGATTTTATGCAATGTGATTTTATGCAATGTGATTTTATGCAATGTGATTTTATGCAATGTGAATTTGTGATTTTAATTTGTGATTTCATGCAATGTTATTTTATTACCTTCGCAAAAGCGGAAGGTTATGTTTTGATCGCTGTGTATTTATTTGTATGTCTGTGTGTGTGTGTGTATGTTATTCGCATAACTCAAAAAGTATTCAACCGAATTGCATGAAATTTGGTGGGATGATTGGTTATTATACGGGACACATTTGATTAGATTTTGGGAGCAATCGGGTCAAAGGTCAAGGTCACGAAAAGGTCAAAATCGTATTTTTACCATAGCTGCGGCGAAGGTATGCGCTCTACCGAGTGCCCGTTCTAGTTTTATGTGATTTCATGCAATGTGATTTTATGTGATTTTATGTCATTTTATGCAATGTGATTTTATTTTAAGTGATTTTATGCAATGTGATTTTATGCAATGTTATTTTAATTTAAGTGATTTTATGCAATGTGAGTTGATTTTATGTCATTTTAAGCAATGCGATTGTATGTGATTTTATGCAATGTTATTTTATACTATGTGATTTTATGCAATGTGATTTTACATGATTTTATATGATTTTATGCAATGTGATTTTATACAATGTGATTTTATGCAATGTGAGTTTATGCAATGTGATTTTATGCAATATTGATTTAATGCAATGTTATTTTATACAATGTGATTTTATGCAATGTTATTTTATACAATGTGATTTTATACAATGTGATTTTATGTGATTTTATGCAATGTGATTTTATTTTATGTGATTTTATGCAATGTGAGTTTATGCAATGTGATTTTATGCAATGTGATTTTATGCAATGTTATTTTATTCAATGTGATTTTATGCAATGTGATTTTTTGTGATTTTATGTGATTTTATGCAATGTGATTTTATTTTATGTGATTTTATGCAATGTGATTTTATGCAATGTGATTTTATGCAATATTGATTTAATGCAATGTTATTTTATACAATGTGCTTTTATGTGATTTTATGTGATTTTATGCAATGTGATTTTATTCCATGTGATTTTATGTGATTTTATGTGATTTTATGTGATTTTACTCAATGTGATTTTATTTTATGTGATTTTATGCAACGTGAGTTTATGCAATGTGATTTTATTTTATGTGATTTTATGCAATGTTATTTTATTCAATGTGATTTTATGCAATGTGATTTCATGTGATTTTGTGATTTTATGCAATGTGATTTTATTTTATGTGATTTTATTTTAAGTGATTTCATTTTGTGTGATTTTATGCAATGTGATTTTATGCAATGTGATTTTATATGATTTTATGCAATGCAATTTTATACAATGTGATTTTATGCAATGTGATTTTATGCAATGTTATTTTATGCAATGTGATTTTATACAATGTGATTTTATGCAATGTGCTTTTATTTTATGTGATTTTATGCAACGTGATTTTATGCAATGTAATTTTAATTTAAGTGATTTTATTTTATGTGATTTTATTTTATGTGATTTTATGGAATGTGATTTTATGCAATGTGATTTTATGCAATGTGATTTTATTTTATGTGATTTTATGTTATGTGATTTTATTTTATGTGATTTTATTTTATGTGATTTTATGCAATGTGATTTTATTTTATGTGATTTTATGCAATGTGATTTTATTTTATGTGATTTTATTTTATGTGTTTTCATGCAATGTTATTTTATACAATGTAATTTCATGCAATGTGATTTTATGTGATTTTACGTGATTTTATGCAATGTGATTTTATTTTAAGTGATTTTATGCAATGTGATTTTATGCAATGTGATTTTATGCAATGTAATTTTAATTTAAGTGATTTTATGCAATGTCAGTTGATTTTATGTCATTTTAAGCAATGCGATTGTATGTGATTTTATGCAATGTTATTTTATACTATGTGATTTTATGCAATGTGATTTTACGTGATTTTATATGATTTTATGCAATGTAATTTTATACAATGTGATTTTATGCAATATTGATTGAATGCAATGTTATTTTATACAATGTGATTTTATGTGATTTTATGCAATGTGATTTTATCCCATGTGATTTTATGTGATTTTATGTGATTTTATGTGATTTTATGCAATGTGATTTTATTTTATGTGATTTTATGCAATGTGAGTTTATGCAATGTGATTTTATGCAATGTGATTTTATGCAATGTTATTTTATTCAATGTGATTTTATGCAATGTGATTTTATGTGATTTTATGTGATTTTATGCAATGTGATTTTATTTTATGTGATTTTATGCAATGTGATTTTATGCAATGTGATTTTATGCAATATTGATTTAATGCAATGTTATTTTATACAATGTGATTTTATGTGATTTTATATGATTTTATTCAATGTGATTTTAATCCATGTGATTTTATGTGATTTTATGTGATTTTATGTGATTTTATGCAATGTGATTTTATTTTACGTGATTTTATGCAATGTGAGTTTATGCAATGTGATTTTATTTTATGTGATTTTATGCAATGTGAGTTTATGCAATGTGATTTTATTTTATGTGATTTTATGCAATGTGAGTTTATGCAATGTGATTTTATTTTATGTGATTTTATGCAATGTTATTTTATTCAATGCCATTTTATGCAATGTGATTTTATGTGATTTTATGTGATTTTATGCAATGTGATTTTATTTTATGTGATTTTATTTTATGTGATTTTATGCAATGTGATTTTATGCAATGTAATTTTATGTGATTTTATGCAATGTGATTTTATTTTATCTGATTTTATGCAATGTGAGTTTATGCAATGTGATTTTATGCAATGTGATTTTATTTTATGTGATTTTATGCAATGTGATTTCATGCAATGTGATTTTATGTGATTTTATGCAATGTGATTTTATTTTATGTGATTTTATGCAATGTGATTTTATTTTATGTGATTTTATGCAATGTGATTTTATACAATGTTATTTTATGCAATGTGATTTTATGCAATGTGATTTTATTTTATGTGATTTTATGCAATGTTATTTTATACAATGTGATTTTATGCAATGTGATTTTATGTGATTTTATGTGATTTTATGCAATGTGATTTTATTTTACGTGATTTTATGCAATGTGATTTTATGCAATGTGATTTTATGCAATGTGATTTTATGCAATGTGATTTCATCCATTGTGATTTTATGCAATGTGATTTTATGCAATGTGATTTTATTTTATGTGATTTTATGCAATGTTATTTTATGCAATGTGATTTTATGCAATGTGATTTTATTTTATGTGATTTTATGCAATGTTATTTTATACAATGTGATTTTATGCAATGTAATTTTAAGTGATTTTATGTGATTTTATGCAATGTGATTTTATTTTATGTGATTTTATTTTACGTGATTTTATGCAATGTGATTTCATATAATGTGATTTTATGCAATGTGATTTTATGCAATGTGATTTTATTTTAAGTGATTTTATGCAATGTAATTTCATGTGATTTTATGCAATGTGATTTTATGTGATTTTATGCAATGTTATTTTGTACAATGTGATTTTATGCAATGTGATTTTATGTGATTTTTTGTGATTTTATGCAATGTTATTTTATACAATGTAATTTTATGCAATGTGATTGTATTTTATGTCATTTTAAGCAATGTGATTTCATGTGATTTTATGCAATGTGATTTTATGTGATTTTATGCAATGTGATTTTATGCAATGTTATTTTGTACAATGTGATTTTATGCAATGTGATTTTATGCAATGTGTGTTTTATGTGATTTTATGTGATTTTATGCAATGTTATTTTGTACAATGTGATTTTATGCAATGTTATTTTGTACAATGTGATTTTAAGCAGTGATTTTATGTGATTTTATGCAATGTTATTTTGTACAATGTGATTTTAAGCAATGTGATTTTATGCAATGTGTGTTTTATGTGATTTTATGTGATTTTATGCAATGTGATTTTATGCAATGTGATTTTATGTGATTTTATGCAATGTTATTTTGTACAATGTGATTTTGAGCAATGTGATTTTATGCAATGTGTGTTTTATGTGATTTTATGTGATTTTATGCAATGTTATTTTCTGCAATGTGATTTTATGCAATGCGATTTTGATGCAATGTGTGTTTTATGTGATTTTATGTGATTTTATTTTATGTGATTTTATTTTATGTGATTTTATGCAGTTATTTTGTACAATGTGATTTTATACAATGTGATTTTATGCAGTGTGTTTTATGTGATTTTATGTGATTTTATTTTATGATTTTATCTTATGTGATTTTATGTGATTTTATGCAATGTTATTTTATACAATGTGATTTTATGCAATGCGATTTTGTACAATGTGATTTTAAGCAGTGATTTTATGTGATTTTATGTGATTTTATGCAATGTTATTTTGTACAATGTGATTTTAAGCAGTGATTTTATGCAATGTTATTTTGTACAATGTGATTTTAAGCAATGTGATTTTATGCAATGTGTGTTTTATGTGATTTTATGTGATTTTATGCAATGTGATTTTATGCAATGTGATTTTATGTGATTTTATGCAATGTTATTTTGTACAATGTGATTTTGAGCAATGTTATTTTATGCAATGTGTGTTTTATGTGATTTTATGTGATTTTATGCAATGTTATTTTCTGCAATGTGATTTTATGCAATGCGATTTTGATGCAATGTGTGTTTTATGTGATTTTATGTGATTTTATTTTATGTGATTTTATTTTATGTGATTTTATGCAATGTTATTTTGTACAATGTGATTTTATACAATGTGATTTTATGCAGTGTGTTTTATGTGATTTTATGTGATTTTATTTTATGTGATTTTATCTTATGTGATTTTATGTGATTTTATGCAATGTTATTTTATACAATGTGATTTTAAGCAATGTGATTTTATGTGATTTTATGTAATGTTATTTTGTACAATGTGATTTTATGTGATTTTATGTGATTTTATGCAATGTTATTTTGTACAATGTGATTTTAAGCAGTGATTTTATGTGATTTTATGTGATTTTATGCAATGTTATTTTGTACAATGTGATTTTAAGCAGTGATTTTATGTGATTTTATGCAATGTTATTTTGTACAATGTGATTTTAAGCAATGTGATTTTATGCAATGTGTGTTTTATGTGATTTTATGTGATTTTATGCAATGTGATTTTATGCAATGTGATTTTATGTGATTTTATGCAATGTTATTTTGTACAATGTGATTTTGAGCAATGTGATTTTATGCAATGTGTGTTTTATGTGATTTTATGTGATTTTATGCAATGTTATTTTCTGCAATGTGATTTTATGCAATGCGATTTTGATGCAATGTGTGTTTTATGTGATTTTATGTGATTTTATTTTATGTGATTTTATTTTATGTGATTTTATGCAATGTTATTTTGTACAATGTGATTTTATACAATGTGATTTTATGCAGTGTTTTATGTGATTTTATGTGATTTTATTTTATGTGATTTTATCTTATGTGATTTTATGTGATTTTATGCAATGTTATTTTATGCAATGTGATTTTATGCAATGCGATTTTGATGCAATGTGTGTTTTATGTGATTTTATGTGATTTTATTTTATGTGATTTTAGTTTATGTGATTTTATGTGATTTTATGCAATATTATTTTGTACAATGTGATTTTAAGCAATGTGATTTTGATGCAATGTGTGTTTTATGTGATTTTATGTGATTTTATGCAATGTGATTTTATGCAATGTGATTTTATGTGATTTTATGCAATGTTATTTTGTACAATGTGATTTTGAGCAATGTGATTTTATGCAATGTGTGTTTTATGTGATTTTATGTGATTTTATGCAATGTTATTTTCTGCAATGTGATTTTATGTGATTTTATGCAATGTTATTTTGTACAATGTGATTTTGAGCAATGTGATTTTATGCAATGTGTGTTTTATGTGATTTTATGTGATTTTATGCAATGTGATTTTATGCAATGTGATTTTATGTGATTTTATGTGATTTTATGCAATGTTATTTTGTACAATGTGATTTTGAGCAATGCGATTTTGATGCAATGTGTGTTTTATGTGATTTTATGTGATTTTATTTTATGTGATTTTATTTTATGTGATTTTATGCAATGTTATTTTGTACAATGTGATTTTATACAATGTGATTTTATGCAATGTGTGTTTTATGTGATTTTATGTGATTTTATTTTATGTGATTTTATCTTATGTGATTTTATGTGATTTTATGCAATGTTATTTTATACAATGTGATTTTATGCAATGTGATTTTATGCAATGCGATTTTGATGCAATGTGTGTTTTATGTGATTTTATGTGATTTTATTTTATGTGATTTTATTTTATGTGATTTTATTTGATTTTATGCAATATTATTTTGTACAATGTGATTTTAAGCAATGTGATTTTGATGCAATGTGTGTTTTATGTGATTTTATGTGATTTTATGCAATGTGATTTTATACAATGTGATTTTATGCAATGTGTGTTTTATGTGATTTTATGTGATTTTATTTTATGTGATTTTATGCAATGTTATTTTGTACAATGTGATTTTAAGCAATGTGATTTTATGCAATGTGTGTTTTATGTGATTTTATGTGATTTTATGCAATGTGATTTTATGCAATGTGATTTTATGTGATTTTATGTGATTTTATGCAGTTATTTTGTACAATGTGATTTTAAGCAATGTGATTTTATGTGATTTTATGTGATTTTCTGCAATGTTATTTTGTACAATGTGATTTTAAGCAATGTGATTTTACATGATTTTATGCAATGTTATTTTGTACAATGTGATTTTATGTGATTTTATGTGATTTTATGCAATGTTATTTTGTACAATGTGATTTTAAGCAGTGATTTTATGTGATTTTATGTGATTTTATGCAATGTTATTTTGTACAATGTGATTTTAAGCAGTGATTTTATGTGATTTTGTGATTTTATGCAATGTGATTTTATTTTATGTGATTTTATTTTAAGTGATTTCATTTTGTGTGATTTTATGCAATGTGATTTTATGCAATGTGATTTTATATGATTTTATGCAATGCAATTTTATACAATGTGATTTTATGCAATGTGATTTTATGCAATGTTATTTTATGCAATGTGATTTTATACAATGTGATTTTATGCAATGTGCTTTTATTTTATGTGATTTTATGCAACGTGATTTTATGCAATGTAATTTTAATTTAAGTGATTTTATTTTATGTGATTTTATTTTATGTGATTTTATGGAATGTGATTTTATGCAATGTGATTTTATGCAATGTGATTTTATTTTATGTGATTTTATGTTATGTGATTTTATTTTATGTGATTTTATTTTATGTGATTTTATGCAATGTGATTTTATTTTATGTGATTTTATGCAATGTGATTTTATTTTATGTGATTTTATTTTATGTGTTTTCATGCAATGTTATTTTATACAATGTAATTTCATGCAATGTGATTTTATGTGATTTTACGTGATTTTATGCAATGTGATTTTATTTTAAGTGATTTTATGCAATGTGATTTTATGCAATGTGATTTTATGCAATGTAATTTTAATTTAAGTGATTTTATGCAATGTCAGTTGATTTTATGTCATTTTAAGCAATGCGATTGTATGTGATTTTATGCAATGTTATTTTATACTATGTGATTTTATGCAATGTGATTTTACGTGATTTTATATGATTTTATGCAATGTAATTTTATACAATGTGATTTTATGCAATATTGATTGAATGCAATGTTATTTTATACAATGTGATTTTATGTGATTTTATGCAATGTGATTTTATCCCATGTGATTTTATGTGATTTTATGTGATTTTATGTGATTTTATGCAATGTGATTTTATTTTATGTGATTTTATGCAATGTGAGTTTATGCAATGTGATTTTATGCAATGTGATTTTATGCAATGTTATTTTATTCAATGTGATTTTATGCAATGTGATTTTATGTGATTTTATGTGATTTTATGCAATGTGATTTTATTTTATGTGATTTTATGCAATGTGATTTTATGCAATGTGATTTTATGCAATATTGATTTAATGCAATGTTATTTTATACAATGTGATTTTATGTGATTTTATATGATTTTATTCAATGTGATTTTAATCCATGTGATTTTATGTGATTTTATGTGATTTTATGTGATTTTATGCAATGTGATTTTATTTTACGTGATTTTATGCAATGTGAGTTTATGCAATGTGATTTTATTTTATGTGATTTTATGCAATGTGAGTTTATGCAATGTGATTTTATTTTATGTGATTTTATGCAATGTGAGTTTATGCAATGTGATTTTATTTTATGTGATTTTATGCAATGTTATTTTATTCAATGCCATTTTATGCAATGTGATTTTATGTGATTTTATGTGATTTTATGCAATGTGATTTTATTTTATGTGATTTTATTTTATGTGATTTTATGCAATGTGATTTTATGCAATGTAATTTTATGTGATTTTATGCAATGTGATTTTATTTTATCTGATTTTATGCAATGTGAGTTTATGCAATGTGATTTTATGCAATGTGATTTTATTTTATGTGATTTTATGCAATGTGATTTCATGCAATGTGATTTTATGTGATTTTATGCAATGTGATTTTATTTTATGTGATTTTATGCAATGTGATTTTATTTTATGTGATTTTATGCAATGTGATTTTATACAATGTTATTTTATGCAATGTGATTTTATGCAATGTGATTTTATTTTATGTGATTTTATGCAATGTTATTTTATACAATGTGATTTTATGCAATGTGATTTTATGTGATTTTATGTGATTTTATGCAATGTGATTTTATTTTACGTGATTTTATGCAATGTGATTTTATGCAATGTGATTTTATGCAATGTGATTTTATGCAATGTGATTTCATCCATTGTGATTTTATGCAATGTGATTTTATGCAATGTGATTTTATTTTATGTGATTTTATGCAATGTTATTTTATGCAATGTGATTTTATGCAATGTGATTTTATTTTATGTGATTTTATGCAATGTTATTTTATACAATGTGATTTTATGCAATGTAATTTTAAGTGATTTTATGTGATTTTATGCAATGTGATTTTATTTTATGTGATTTTATTTTACGTGATTTTATGCAATGTGATTTCATATAATGTGATTTTATGCAATGTGATTTTATGCAATGTGATTTTATTTTAAGTGATTTTATGCAATGTAATTTCATGTGATTTTATGCAATGTGATTTTATGTGATTTTATGCAATGTTATTTTGTACAATGTGATTTTATGCAATGTGATTTTATGTGATTTTTTGTGATTTTATGCAATGTTATTTTATACAATGTAATTTTATGCAATGTGATTGTATTTTATGTCATTTTAAGCAATGTGATTTCATGTGATTTTATGCAATGTGATTTTATGTGATTTTATGCAATGTGATTTTATGCAATGTTATTTTGTACAATGTGATTTTATGCAATGTGATTTTATGCAATGTGTGTTTTATGTGATTTTATGTGATTTTATGCAATGTTATTTTGTACAATGTGATTTTATGTGATTTTATGTGATTTTATGCAATGTTATTTTGTACAATGTGATTTTAAGCAGTGATTTTATGTGATTTTATGCAATGTTATTTTGTACAATGTGATTTTAAGCAATGTGATTTTATGCAATGTGTGTTTTATGTGATTTTATGTGATTTTATGCAATGTGATTTTATGCAATGTGATTTTATGTGATTTTATGCAATGTTATTTTGTACAATGTGATTTTGAGCAATGTGATTTTATGCAATGTGTGTTTTATGTGATTTTATGTGATTTTATGCAATGTTATTTTCTGCAATGTGATTTTATGCAATGCGATTTTGATGCAATGTGTGTTTTATGTGATTTTATGTGATTTTATTTTATGTGATTTTATTTTATGTGATTTTATGCAGTTATTTTGTACAATGTGATTTTATACAATGTGATTTTATGCAGTGTGTTTTATGTGATTTTATGTGATTTTATTTTATGATTTTATCTTATGTGATTTTATGTGATTTTATGCAATGTTATTTTATACAATGTGATTTTATGCAATGCGATTTTGTACAATGTGATTTTAAGCAGTGATTTTATGTGATTTTATGTGATTTTATGCAATGTTATTTTGTACAATGTGATTTTAAGCAGTGATTTTATGCAATGTTATTTTGTACAATGTGATTTTAAGCAATGTGATTTTATGCAATGTGTGTTTTATGTGATTTTATGTGATTTTATGCAATGTGATTTTATGCAATGTGATTTTATGTGATTTTATGCAATGTTATTTTGTACAATGTGATTTTGAGCAATGTTATTTTATGCAATGTGTGTTTTATGTGATTTTATGTGATTTTATGCAATGTTATTTTCTGCAATGTGATTTTATGCAATGCGATTTTGATGCAATGTGTGTTTTATGTGATTTTATGTGATTTTATTTTATGTGATTTTATTTTATGTGATTTTATGCAATGTTATTTTGTACAATGTGATTTTATACAATGTGATTTTATGCAGTGTGTTTTATGTGATTTTATGTGATTTTATTTTATGTGATTTTATCTTATGTGATTTTATGTGATTTTATGCAATGTTATTTTATACAATGTGATTTTAAGCAATGTGATTTTATGTGATTTTATGTAATGTTATTTTGTACAATGTGATTTTATGTGATTTTATGTGATTTTATGCAATGTTATTTTGTACAATGTGATTTTAAGCAGTGATTTTATGTGATTTTATGTGATTTTATGCAATGTTATTTTGTACAATGTGATTTTAAGCAGTGATTTTATGTGATTTTATGCAATGTTATTTTGTACAATGTGATTTTAAGCAATGTGATTTTATGCAATGTGTGTTTTATGTGATTTTATGTGATTTTATGCAATGTGATTTTATGCAATGTGATTTTATGTGATTTTATGCAATGTTATTTTGTACAATGTGATTTTGAGCAATGTGATTTTATGCAATGTGTGTTTTATGTGATTTTATGTGATTTTATGCAATGTTATTTTCTGCAATGTGATTTTATGCAATGCGATTTTGATGCAATGTGTGTTTTATGTGATTTTATGTGATTTTATTTTATGTGATTTTATTTTATGTGATTTTATGCAATGTTATTTTGTACAATGTGATTTTATACAATGTGATTTTATGCAGTGTTTTATGTGATTTTATGTGATTTTATTTTATGTGATTTTATCTTATGTGATTTTATGTGATTTTATGCAATGTTATTTTATGCAATGTGATTTTATGCAATGCGATTTTGATGCAATGTGTGTTTTATGTGATTTTATGTGATTTTATTTTATGTGATTTTATTTTATGTGATTTTATGTGATTTTATGCAATATTATTTTGTACAATGTGATTTTAAGCAATGTGATTTTGATGCAATGTGTGTTTTATGTGATTTTATGTGATTTTATGCAATGTGATTTTATGCAATGTGATTTTATGTGATTTTATGCAATGTTATTTTGTACAATGTGATTTTGAGCAATGTGATTTTATGCAATGTGTGTTTTATGTGATTTTATGTGATTTTATGCAATGTTATTTTCTGCAATGTGATTTTATGTGATTTTATGCAATGTTATTTTGTACAATGTGATTTTGAGCAATGTGATTTTATGCAATGTGTGTTTTATGTGATTTTATGTGATTTTATGCAATGTGATTTTATGCAATGTGATTTTATGTGATTTTATGTGATTTTATGCAATGTTATTTTGTACAATGTGATTTTGAGCAATGCGATTTTGATGCAATGTGTGTTTTATGTGATTTTATGTGATTTTATTTTATGTGATTTTATTTTATGTGATTTTATGCAATGTTATTTTGTACAATGTGATTTTATACAATGTGATTTTATGCAATGTGTGTTTTATGTGATTTTATGTGATTTTATTTTATGTGATTTTATCTTATGTGATTTTATGTGATTTTATGCAATGTTATTTTATACAATGTGATTTTATGCAATGTGATTTTATGCAATGCGATTTTGATGCAATGTGTGTTTTATGTGATTTTATGTGATTTTATTTTATGTGATTTTATTTTATGTGATTTTATTTGATTTTATGCAATATTATTTTGTACAATGTGATTTTAAGCAATGTGATTTTGATGCAATGTGTGTTTTATGTGATTTTATGTGATTTTATGCAATGTGATTTTATACAATGTGATTTTATGCAATGTGTGTTTTATGTGATTTTATGTGATTTTATTTTATGTGATTTTATGCAATGTTATTTTGTACAATGTGATTTTAAGCAATGTGATTTTATGCAATGTGTGTTTTATGTGATTTTATGTGATTTTATGCAATGTGATTTTATGCAATGTGATTTTATGTGATTTTATGTGATTTTATGCAGTTATTTTGTACAATGTGATTTTAAGCAATGTGATTTTATGTGATTTTATGTGATTTTATGCAATGTTATTTTGTACAATGTGATTTTAAGCAATGTGATTTTACGTGATTTTATGCAATGTTATTTTGTACAATGTGATTTTATGTGATTTTATGTGATTTTATGCAATGTTATTTTGTACAATGTGATTTTAAGCAGTGATTTTATGTGATTTTATGTGATTTTATGCAATGTTATTTTGTACAATGTGATTTTAAGCAGTGATTTTATGTGATTTTATGCAATGTTATTTTGTACAATGTGATTTTAAGCAATGTGATTTTATGCAATGTGTGTTTTATGTGATTTTATGTGATTTTATGCAATGTGATTTTATGTGATTTTATGCAATGTTATTTTGTACAATGTGATTTTGAGCAATGTGATTTTATGCAATGTGTGTTTTATGTGATTTTATGTGATTTTATGCAATGTTATTTTCTGCAATGTGATTTTATGTGATTTTATGCAATGTTATTTTGTACAATGTGATTTTGAGCAATGTGATTTTATGCAATGTGTGTTTTATGTGATTTTATGTGATTTTATGCAATGTGATTTTATGCAATGTGATTTTATGTGATTTTATGTGATTTTATGCAATGTTATTTTGTACAATGTGATTTTGAGCAATGCGATTTTGATGCAATGTGTTTTATGTGATTTTATGTGATTTTATTTTATGTGATTTTATTTTATGTGATTTTATGCAATGTTATTTTGTACAATGTGATTTTATACAATGTGATTTTATGCAATGTGTGTTTTATGTGATTTTATGTGATTTTATTTTATGTGATTTTATCTTATGTGATTTTATGTGATTTTATGCAATGTTATTTTATACAATGTGATTTTATGCAATGTGATTTTATGCAATGCGATTTTGATGCAATGTGTGTTTTATGTGATTTTATGTGATTTTATTTTATGTGATTTTATCTTATGTGATTTTATGTGATTTTATGTGATTTTATGCAATGTTATTTTATGCAATGTGATTTTATGCAATGCGATTTTGATGCAATGTGTGTTTTATGTGATTTTATGTGATTTTATTTTATGTGATTTTATTTTATGTGATTTTATGTGATTTTATGCAATATTATTTTGTACAATGTGATTTTAAGCAATGTGATTTTGATGCAATGTGTGTTTTATGTGATTTTATGTGATTTTATGCAATGTGATTTTATACAATGTGATTTTATGCAATGTGTGTTTTATGTGATTTTATGTGATTTTATTTTATGTGATTTTATGCAATGTGATTTTATGCAATGTGATTTTGATGCAATGTGTGTTTTATGTGATTTTATGTGATTTTATACAATGTGATTTTATGCAATGTGTGTTTTATGTGATTTTATGCAATGTGATTTTATTTTATGTGATTTTAATTTATGTGATTTTAATTTAAGTGATTTTATGTGATTTTGTTTTATTGTTTTGGTATGTGATTTTTAAAATTATAAGTGAACAGGATTCAATATAACTCATTAACATATTTGGGAAATTTGCATGCCCAGAACAGGAATCCAACCCAGGTCCACCAGAGGACCTGGGTTTGATTCCTGGCGGGGGTGTGTAATCTTGCCACATGTTAGTTAATTATTTTATTTTGTGCAATGTGATTATATCACGTGGCATAAGTAAAATTGGAACAAAAAGAAGTTTCTGAAACATCTTGGACATTATTATGAAGTTACAGGTGTTTTTCTCATCTTTGTAAACCACCTTTTTGAGTCTTTTGCCCCTATAAGGTCTTTAAGATAGTGACCTATCACCACTTTGTGTTATTTTTTAATATGAACCAATGATCTTTTCTATACCCACCGAATTTTCCCTTCTTTCCACCTATAACTGTGTCTGCACTTTAACCTCTTGGTTGGCTGTCACATCCCTTTGCCTCTCATTAACATGCCATATACCTCTTTGTCCTTTGCAGGTTTAACTGTGTCCATTGTCTCACTCTTTCTGCTTCACTGTTGGCCTATTGGTGTCTCACCCTCCGTTCTATCGGTGTTCCATCAACCTTGATTGAATGAATAAATGAATGATTGTTTTAAGGCCATTTCCATCAACCTTGACCTCCATGTTAAATAAACAAACCCTTAACCGAAGTTTCTGGAGATGTCACGTCCTCTTGGAATCATAGTTTAGGAGTTTGCATATTGTGATATTATGTCATAGGCCATTGTGCTCTTCATCAGTAGAATCGTAAAGGGCATATTCGAAGGCACAATAATGGCAGTGAACGAGTAGCGGCACACAAACTACACAAACCGCTGCCAATACAAATTTTGTTTTGTAATTTTTACGTCTCATTATTCCTTTCTAAAACATTTTTGGCGTAGTTAAAATAAATGCTGTGGTGGATGGTGGTGGATCGTTTACATAGTTATCATGGAAAAACAAAACAAATTCCTTTCATTCCAGAAAATAGTGGGACGGTCAGAAAAACTTCGTGCAAATAATGCTCAAGGGATTGTTCCCCAAGGAAACATTTCTGGCTAAATAAGACCGTTTTGAGCTCTGCACAAAGCATACAAGCGTCTCAACCCGTTCCATCGCTTACGTTTGTTGTAGATCACGCTCAGCTTTAGAGCCGCAGCAACTGTTTGCTGTAGGGAAACCGCAGCTGCCTCGTCTCATCGCAACGGCCCTGGCGGTTTTCAGGACCACCCTGAACACTGCAGCGAAACAAGGCTACGTTTGCAAGAGCACCCCCTCACCCCCTCACCCCCCCTTTCCCCAATCCTGCCCTCGGGCCCTTGTCTGGCAGGAGTTCTTGACATCGAAAAGGTTATATGAGGCATGCCTCGGTCTTCACGGTCTATTTCCATATCCGCCGCTCAAATTGCATCGCACATCATGGGAATGTCCACATACCTTCCTGGTATCTTGGGTTGTCTCCCGATCATAACTCGCTCTGTTGCTATTGCCAAAGAGAAAACATTCATATTTAACTAGCTGGGTTACCCGACAATGCCCAGGTGAAAAAAAACTGGAAAATAGTTATGGCGACTCATTTTTACCAGGTTCAGTGGAAATACGTAAAAAGAAATGTCCGATAAACTTGAAGTCCGATAAACTGCAAAAGTTGCAAAAATATGAATAGCAGGAACACTTCGAACACCCACACAATGTAAAATGTGACTTCAAGTCCTCAAATCTCTGCACCCCCTCACAAACCCCAAGTCATCAACTTGTATGTGTGTGTATGTGTGTGTGTGTGTGTATGTGTGTGTGTATGTATGTGTGTATGTACAGTGCATTCAGAAAGTATTCAGACCCCTTCACTTTTTTCACATTTTGTTATGTTACAGCCTTATGATGAAATCGTTTAAATTCATTTTTTCCCTCATCAATCTACACTCAATACCCCATTACCCCATAATGACAAAGACAAAACAGGCTTTTAGAAAGTTTTGCAAATTTATTAAAAAGAAAAAACTGAAATATCACATTGACATGAGTATTCAGACCCTTTGCTATGACACTTGAAATTTATCTCAGATGCCTCCCATTTCTCTTGATCATCTTTGAGACGTTTCCACACCTTGATTGGAGTCCACCTGTGGTAAATTTAATTGATTGGACATGATTTAGAAAGGCACACACCTGTCTATATAAGGTCTCACAGCGGACAATGCATATCAGAGCAAAAACCAAGCCATGAGATCGAAGGAACTGCCTGCAGAGCTCAGAGACAGGATTGTGTCGAGGCACAGATCTGGGGAAGCCTACAAAAAACATGTCTGCGGCATTGAAGGTTCCCAAGAGTACAGTGGTCTCCATAATTCTTAAATGGAAGAAGTTTGGAACAACCAGGACTCTTCCTAGAGCTGGCCGCCCGGCCAAACTGAGCAATCGGGGGAGAAGGGGCTTGGTAAGAGAGGTGACCAAGAACCCGATGGTCACTCTGGCTGAGCTCCAGAGATCCTGTGTGGAGATGGGAGAAACTTCTAGAGAAGGACAACCATCACGACAACACTCCACCGATCTGGGCTTTATTGCAGAGTGGCCAGACGGAAGCCTCTCCTCAGTGAAAGACACATGAAAGCCCACTTGGAGTTTGCAAAAAAGCACCTAAAGGACTCTCAGACTGTGAGAAACAAGATTCTGTGGGCTTTCATGTGTCTTTCACTGAGGAGAGGCTTCCGTCTGGCCACTCTGCCATATGTTTTGTCCGAGTGTGAATTATTGTAAGAAAGTTCTGAAACATTTCCCAGTATCTGTGTCTGTTCATTGTATTGCGGAGGATGTAAGATCCAATGATTTCAGTTGAAGTCATTTTGCACCAAACAAGCAGTTTTGGTTGACACATATGGCTATCATTGACACATATGACACATATGGAGTATGGCTATCATTTATGGATAATTTCCAGGCCAATAATGGTAGTTACACCTGTTGACAAAACCACCAACATGGTAAACAGCCTCCTCAGATCAGATAATGTTATGTAACACACCTGGACAGTCATCAATCCACAGAAGAAAATGAAATTAATTTGTACATTTTACACAACTAACTTCTTCACCAAATTTCGTTGGAATCCGTCCATAACTTTTAAAGATATTGTGATATACGTATATTGTTTTTAGCCATATCTCTCCTTGGTGAAGAATCACTTTAAAAAAAATTCTCAGATCCAGATCCGGATCCAGATCTTCACCGAAATATAATAATTTTATCCGTGCCACATAGTCAACCTCTCCACCAATTTTCGTCCGAATCTGTCCACAATTTTTTGAGATATCCTGTTCACAGACAGACAGACAGGGTTAAAAACATCCTCCACATCCACCTTCTGTGATGGGAGGGTGGGGGGGGGGGGGGGGGGGGGGATAATGATCCATGTAAGAATAGCATTTAGCTTTTATGAGTGGGAGAAGGGTGGGGTGGGTGAGGCCAGAATTGAGGTTCGAAGGGGGGGATTCTTTATCTTCCGTCTTCGTAAAGAATGAAAAGTAATTATTTATTTTTTAGCGCTCCATGCCTGTGTGTTACGAGGCTGCGGCTCCAGCACAGCAGGACGCCCTGCATGATGATGAGGCGTGCACCCTCCCGGATGCATCAAGCAACCCAACAAACAAAAGCTTATTCAAATTCGGATAATTTCTGATACCGACTTCCTTCCTAAAAGACGCCATCAAAAATCAGCCACAAAAGTTTCCGCCTATTTGTGCAAACCTTTTGGGACAATAACAACCGAGCTCTTTCCAGTCGACAAATTCATGACTTCCTGTACATGAGCATTATGCATTATGGAAAGGTGTGTTTCACATCAGTTTGTCTTCACCACGGGATTGCATCAGCTGGTGAAAGTGAACATTCGATTTTTCATGACATCTCCAATACCGATGAGATATTCGTATGAGCATCAATAATTTGAGTTTGTCACAACTACGGTATGTATATATATATAGATAGATAGATATATACTCAACATCAAAATAAACTTATCAAATCTTTAGAAGGACACATTGAAATCCTCCACGCAAAAATGAAAAATATTTGAACACAGGTGTAAGTTCAGCTATCTTTACTAAACACATGTCAAAAACAAGAGGTTGCCTCAATCACAAAAAAAGCAAAAAGCATGAACATCACAAGGGGTGGTGCAACAAAAGGCACAGCACTGCAACACAAAGGCACACACCTGAATACAGTCAAAACAAAATGACACAGGATTGGACACAACACTCCGAACAGTCAAGGACTGAATGACAGCAGTCCTCAATATCGTGTGTGTCCTCTCTGAGCTGTGATGCAGGCTGTGAATGAATGAATGATCGTTTTTAAGGCCATTTTCCCCGCGAGAGCGGGGGTTAGCCTTGCGGGCCCCATGACAATCATGGTTCCCTGTTTGAGGCAATGTTTTTATGGCCGGATGCCCTTCCTGACGCCAACCCTTAGTCGCCTCTTACGATGCGCAGGGATACGGTGTACCTATTCTAAACCGGGGTACACACCGGGATAGCTATCTGTGATGCAGGCTATCTACCTCCGAATCATGCTCTGTAGCAGGCGTCTGATGCAGTCCTGGGAAAGTCTGTCCCGACCAGAGGTGTCCTGAAACGGGTGGAAATGTCGGCCCATACCATCACTGGGTCCTCCCCAACGATTGATCTGGCCAATACAGCATGATGCATACTTTTCCCCACCTCTGCGCCATACTCGTTGACGCCCATCAGCAGCATGGAGGCAAAATCTGGACTCATCGCTGAACAAGACTGCACTCCACTGTTGCTGTGTCCAGCGGCGATGCTGCAGACACCATCTTAGTCTGTTCCGCCGATGCACTGCGTTCAACACGGGACCTCTGCAAGGATGTCTTGCCACCAGGCCCCGACGTCTCAAGTGCCTCCGCACAGTAGAGACACTGATGCGGTTGTTGTGGCGACCTTTTGTCACTGCAGCTGTTTGCATCACAGGGCGGAAACGATCACGAAGATGCTGCAGCACAATCCAGCGGTCTTGGCTTGGGGTGGTTATCCGTGGTCTTCCTCTTCGTGGACCATCATTCACAGTTCCAGTTTCACCGTAACACCTGGCCAGGTTGGAAATTGCAGGCTGTGAGCAACCAAGACGTTGGGCAATTGTTCGCTGGCTTACACCAGCCTCAAGTATCCCAATTGCCCTTAAACATTGTTCAGATGTCAGGCATGGCATCTGAATTTTCTTGTTGTTTTCCCTGTAAGAAGCCTCTAGAGTCTAGACTCCAGAGTCTAGAGTGAATATAGACAGTAGTAAATGAATGTCGAACCACGAGAACTGAAGGATTTCATTATGAGGGTCATTATTTAAAGGGAAAGATCCCTATACAGAACCACTCAAGCATGCCATTGTTGATCAACCAGGTGATTGAAGTGAAGTTCCCATTACATAATCAGCCATTACAATTGAAGAAACGTGTTTGTAAAGCTGCACATTTCAAAAAATGAAAGTGATCAGTTTATTTTGATGTTCAGTTTCTATAATGTATATATATTGTTACAGACGCGGTTTTGGATGTTAGTTTACCGAGCGGTTTGGTATGACCGCGTCTGCACAGTTTACCCGATTCCACTCGAACGTTGGCCAAATCGCTCTATGCTAAATCAATTAAGGAAAGGACACAACGGCTGGGATTAGATGACACGACACCAGGGGTACAGTTCTCAAGACCTCCGGAGGAGGTTATAATATTTGTATGCAGAACGTTTAGATTACACTGACAAGAGGTACAGCATAGGAAGGTGGGCACTTAATCACGGTCTTATAGTAGCCCCGACAGACCACAGATAAACAGGACAAGACTGACTCACACAGGGATTGATGGCAAGGAAGGGCAGGTAGTCGATGGATAGCACAAGGTGCACCTTGGCTCAGGGACAGGATCCACATGGTCCAAAAGATGCAGGGAGGTATCGTCGCGCTGGAGGTGGCGTCTGTTTCTCTTCAAGCTGGGGGCGCATCTGACGTCACCTCCGGTCAGTCGCTGCGTATATCCAGCGGGGAGTGACACGCCCTCGGCTCGTTAGCTCCGCCCCAGATGGAATCGGCCCGCCGCTTCTTATTGGGTGCGGGGGGGTTACCGGGCTCCGCCCTTGACGAGGAGCTGACAGTCAGCCCCTTCGTGGTAACCCCGTCGGAGCACATGGGCAATGGCGGCTAACCAAGCCGGAGTGAGGACGCACACTCCCCGCGCGCTGTTGTTGTAGTTGTTGTTGTTGTTGTAGTTTCATGAGGAAGATGGGAGGAGGTATGGGGAGGTCCTAAACTCACTACTGGTGCCATACAATCACATTCTGGTGCAACGAAGAGTCAGAATTAATGGAAACGAGTCCTTAACTGACATAGACTAAGAATAACTAGCAAGATGTCCTATAGTTGTCTACGTGAGATGCGGTGAACCTGGGCACGACATTTAATGGGGGAAAAAGGGGAAGGTCGGTTCTACAGAGTGTTGTTTACAGACAATGGGACTAGGGAATGGGGGATTGGGGATAGTTGGGGAGTATTGGGGAAATAGGGGAATATTTACAAGCGGATATGGATGGAGGCCAAATCCCATATCCGCAACATTGCACCCTTCTCTACCTCGGGGCGTCCCGACCTGATAAATTTTTACCTACTTTAGTGTGGCACTCAGATGTAGTTCCCTCTACTATTAACTCTACCCTGAGTGCGACAGTTTTACAGATGTTCACAAATGAGTAAATATGTCCCCCTGCGACGTTGCACCCTTCTCCTCACAGAAACACACCCACAGGATAACCGAATCGCGGAAAGAATTCTCAAACTAAACATACAGCCGGTAGGGAGCATTATTTACACAAGACTACGCTGATATTTACACTACGATCCAGGACCTGTTTTTGGAGGAACACATGCAGATGTTATGCATAGAGAGAGCACGCATGCCAGCATCGATACACCAACCCACGAGTGCTCTGTGGCCTTACGGCCTTTAATAATGTGCAGAGCACCCCATCCAAGCACCAAAAGCACCACCCCATCATGTACAGTCAGCACCATCCGGTGCACCAATAAAGCGTTCATAAACCACCGGTGGTGTCACAGCCGGCCGATGTTCTGCCGCTGGTCTTGCCTTCATGTGGTGCACTTGGCCTTCTGGCTTCTTTCAAAAATAAAGAAAGGCGCCAACCGCGTCCATTTCTGTATTGTGGCCGTCAGGGGGCCAACTATTAGTGGTTCACCTGTATGGCATAGGTGCCACGTTGACCCATAGGTCCATCACGGGTGGTGCTTGCCCGCAAAAGAACTGCGGTCCATTGTGGGTGGCCACAAAAATTGCGGTCCATATGGTGTATCGATCCCGGCAGCAAGCAGCGAAAGTGCAGGCCCACAACTGCGGAGCCAGCCCCTCTCTCTCCTCTCTCTCTGCCCCAAAGCCAGATCCTCGGAGGTGGGAGACAAAACAAGAAGACAAGTGAGTAAGGTGGTAAGGGCGCAAAAGTGCACGCAATGTAAGGTAATGCACACTGGGGGCACATGGGAACCAGGTGAGACAGGTACGTTCCTACCGTACGCCCCCCCCCCCACCAGGTAACCTACATTGCCCCTCCCTTACCCTTTACTGTATCCACACAACACAACACTACCCATAAACATCTACTTTACAAATCAACAAACGTCCCTACTGTCTTCCCCGTTCCTCCCATAAACCAAATTCGTCTTCTCTCCCTCCTAACCAATCAAATTTGCCATTTCCAACTCTCATCACAATTTGCCATCTCCAACTCAACATCAAAATTTGCCATCACCAATTCATCATCAGTCCCTCCTAAGGAGGGAGAGATGGAATCACCCCAATGTCTCATCCACGTCGTGATGCGTCTCACCAATCCAACACAGCAATTCTCATTTCCTGCAACAGAACAAAGAAAACACAGGTGTGGAGTCATCATCATCACAGGTAAGTGGCTGCGTATGGTGCGACAGGTTCATCAATCCTAACTATTTCCTAAATGACTTTAACAACTTTACATTACCCGGGGTCTTTCTCCTGCCAAACCATTGGCCCTCTTACACTATGGGTTCTAAAAACCAATTCCCATTGACCAAACTGTGGTGCTTTTCAATTTGGGGTCTCACTCCCCCGATTCATCTCCCGGTGCCCTCGCACAATTTCTGGGCCGCGACGTGTAGCTCTCCTAGCCGGTCTACCCACCTGCACACCTCCACCACTGCAGTTGCCTCCGAGCTTACCTGCTCCTCACCCTAACCTATCTACCTGGGGAAGGCCCTCTGGCGCTCTCCCCACTCGGTGCCCTCTCTGGCACTGGGCTACCCGGGTCCGTCCTCCGGATCCTCGGGCCCCATCCACAACTACCGGCTCCCAGAGCCCACCTGCGGCCTCACCTGGCCGACATCCTCACAGTGGTGGAGTGCCCACCCAACTACACACACTAACAGGCTACACGCCCAGCCATTTCCACAACACTAATGCACCCATCCACAATACCATTCTGCAACCGCACCACAAATGCCAATATCCAACCACAATTTACCTATACCCTCTACCTAACACTTACACTACCCGCCCCGGGTACTCGTGAAAGGGGTCTACTCTTCCCCCATCCACACCTTCGCACCATGCACACCACTCCGTACCACTTACTCCAACTCTCTCCACACCACCTTTACTTGCACACCTGTGCTCTCACTCTTGGTGCCGCCTGCACCCTTCTCTCCCCAAGCGCATTCGCGCTGATCCACAACACTCACTACTCATACACTGCTCCACACACCTGTCCAGTTCTCACACAGCATCATCTCATCTAACTACTCCCCTCTGAAACTTGCGCTTCCCAGTCGTCCCTTTAAACTATTGCGCTCCCTCGTCATTATCATCCACACTAATCTACCTGCGTCCCCACTACAGGTATCAGTCACTAACTAACCTTAACGTCACCTACTGTCATCTTCGCTAGATCCCTATCAATATCCTAACCCACCCGGGCTAGTTTTCACTGCCATACACCCCATAATCTATTGCTCCTTTGCCCCACCATGGGAAGGGTGGCAGGGATGCCACCCTTACCCACCGGGCCCATCGCTCATCAATCCCCCAGTCCTCTGGCACTAATAAGCCCCCCTTATTCAGAGGTACTGGGTCCCGCCTCGGCATCTAAAGCCGAGGCAATCCACGGGGGCGCCTGCTCGCCGGTGTAAGGCCTTATCCGGTCGGCGTGGACGATCCGAGGGAGGGCTCGTGGCCCCATTTTGATCTTAATGACCACGTCACAGATTTGCGACAGGACGACTCCTGGGCCTTGCCAGGGGGAGGTGAGTTTTGGGCACCTTCCCTTCCGCCTCCGGGGATTAAAGAACCAAATCTTCATCCCCGGAGCGTATTGACTCCCCTGGCTCCGGTCGTCGTACCTGCGCTTCATCTTTTCCCCCGCCAGATGGAGTTGGCGGCGGGCGAAGGCATGGACTAGCTCCATGCCTTCCTCTAGGTGACGTGCGTACCCCTCCCTCGGCGGGTTAACCACCGTGTCTGGCACGGGACCGCACAGCAAGTCGGCGGGAGCCCGTAACTCCCGCCCATACATAAGCAACGCTGGACTGCATGCGGTGGCCCCGTGCTGGCTGGTTCGGTAGGCCATGAGCAAATAAGGGAGATGTTCGTCCCAGTCATCCTGACGGGTGGCGGTGAACAGTGCCAGTTGTAGGATTAAAGTTCGGTTGAATCTTTCCACCATCCCGTCAGATTGAGGTCTTAAAGGCGTTGTTCTGGTTTTCCGAATTGACAGGAGACTGCACACATCTTTTAGCAATTTGCTCTCAAAATTTCGTCCCTGGTCGGTGTGCAACTCCTGTGGAATCCCATGCCGGCACACAAATCCTTCCACGAAGGCCTGCGCTACCACCCCTGCTTCTTGGTTGGGGAGGGCGTAGGCCTCCGGCCACTTGGTGAAGTAGTCCATCACAACGAGGATGTACTTATTACCTAGGCGGGTGCGGGGTAGTGGGCCTAGGATATCCATGGCCATCCGCTCTAGGGGGGCCCCCACCTGGTGTAATTGAAGGGGGGCCCTCATCCTCCGTGCTGGTCCCTTTTTGGCAGTACAGGCGTCGCATCTCCGACACCAGTCCTGTATGTCGCGCCCCATATTCACCCAATAAAACCTCCGGCGTACCTGCGATGTCGTCTTTGTCCTGCCCAAATGGCCGCCGGGGCGGGTACCATGCACCTGTTGCAATATATCGGTCTTAAATTTATTTGGGACTACCACCAGCCAGGAAGTTTTATCAGAGGGAACCTCCACCTACTTGCGATACAAGATGTTATCCTTCAATTCCAGGGTTTTCCACTGAGCCCAATATGCCTTTGTCTGCGCCCCGAGGGGGGTGACCTCTTCCCCCTTTGGTCTTTGCCCCAATTTGACCCAATTGAACACTGGCCCCAGGACAGGATCCTCCTGCTGGGCCGTGCTCCATGCCAAAGTTCCGAATTCCTCATCTGCGGTTAGTGGCAAAATTGGCCCTCTCACCCGGGTTGCCCGGACAACGAGGGTCGGGTCCGAATCGCCCAATTGTTCCCTCTCCTCATGTCTCGCACAAAATTTGCAGTTTTCCCCCAGACAAGGACGCCGAGAGAGTGCGTCCGCATTACCATGGGCCTTCCCGGCCCTATGGGCCACATCAAAATCGTACTGCTGCAACTTTTCCAACCACCTTGCAATTTGGCCCTCTGGTTCCTTGAACCGAAGGAGCCATTGCAAGGAGGAATGGTCAGTTCTAACCAAAAATTTCCGCCCGTACAAGTACGGGTGGAAATGGTTCATGGCAGCCAGCATAGCCAATAACTCTTTGCGAGTGACGCAATAATTTCGCTCGGGCCTACTTAAGGCCCGACTATAATAACCAATCACTCTCTCCACGCCCTCCTGTGTCTGAGACAAAACTGCGCCCAATCCTTCCTGGCTCGCATCCGTGTCCAGGGTAAATGCCCCGTTGCTAGTGGGGTAAGCTAGAAGGGGTGCGGATGTTAGACACCCCTTCAATTTTTGGAAGGCCTCGTGGCACTCCCGTGTCCAATTAAATCGCGTCCCCTTCTCCGTAAGCCAGTGGAGGGGACGGGCCAACTCCGCAAATTTCACCACAAAGCGCCGGTAGTAGGAGCAGAGTCCCAAAAATCCCCGCACCTCTTTGATGGTACGTGGTGCGGGCCACTCCTCTACCGCTTTAATTTTGTCTGGGTCCGTTTTTACCCCCTCGCGGCCGATCACGTGACCTAGATAGGCCACCTCTCTTGCAAACAAAGTGCACTTACTCGGGTTCAGCTTCAACCCTGCCTGTCTGAGGCACCCGAACACCTGGTCCAAATTAGCTACTGCCTGGGGGAACGTTTGGGCATGTACTAGGACGTCATCCAGGTACACCAGGCATGATTGCCATGGCATGCCGCCTAGTACATGCTCCATCAATCTTTCAAAGGTGGCGGGGGCGTTACACAAACCAAACGGCATCACAGTAAACTGATACAGTCCCTTACCTGTGGAAAATGCCGTTTTCTCCTTCCCTGCCCTATCCATCTCCACCTGCCAATACCCACTCTTGAGGTCCAAAGTCGAGAATCAATTTGAGCCCGCAACGGCATCGAGGGTGTCATCAATTCTTGGCAGGGGATATGAGTCCTTGAGTGTCACGTTGTTTAGCTGGCGATAGTCCACGCAGAACCGCGTGGTCCCATCCTTCTTTTTGACCAGCACAACAGGTGACATCCAAGGACTTCCCGAGGGCTCGATCACACCTGCGTCGAGCATTTTTTCAACCTGCTCGTCAGCTTCCGCCCTCTTGCTCCAAGGGAGCCGTCGGGCGGCCTGACGAATAGGCCGGGCCTCACCGGTGTGGATCTGATGTTTCACCAGGCCCGTACGTCCAATATCCTCGGTAGACAGGGAGAAGAGGTCCAAATGGGACCCAACCAGTTTGTGTAAGGCCTCCCTCTGGGTACCTCCCAACTCTACGCTACTACGGTTTACCATCTCGGAAATGGGATCGGGCCAATTCCTACTTCTTATTGAAGGCTCCCCCTGGGGTCGGCTCGGCTGGACGTTCTCGCCCCTCACTGTCGCGACTTCCTCAACTGGGGTGCAGCCAGCTACCCTCGTGCCCCTTACTATAGTGCGTGGTTCTGTACTCATATTTATTACTCGGACGGCCACTACCGGTCCGTCCGTTTTTACAAGGGTGCGGCCCACGATTAAACCCGGTATGGACTGCGCTGCCACCGGTTCGACCAGGCCGCAGGACTCCTGCCACGTTGGGCGAGCTGCCCACCGGGCCGGCACTATCGCCTCGGCCCTTGGGGGGATGGTCACGGCCTCGGAAGCCTCCAGCTCCGCTCTCTCGGCCGTGCTCACTCCCCCTAACGGCAGCTCTTCTACTCCCACCTGCAGGATCCCCCGGCACAAGTCGATTTTACAACCGCTGGCAGTCAACAAATCCAACCCTATTAAACATGGGTCGCACACCTCCGCCACCCAAACATCTATCTCCCTCCTTACCGACCCTAACTTGAGGGTCACAGAACCACGCCCTATGATCGGGGCCGTTACCCCGGTAGCAAGTTGCAAACTATAATTTTGCAGGCGCTGGATCTTATCCCAGCCACCTGCGCTCGAATCAAGGACCACAGGGCTGATGATCGTGGCGCTAGCTCCTGTGTCCACTACGGCGTCTACCCCCACGCCGGCAATTTTGCATCTAATTGTCAGGCTACCGGTTCCAATTTGGCCACAATAAATGACCTGTCGCGTCAATGAGGGCTCTCCTCCATCCTCTTCTGCCGAACACCGCCCTACGTGCCCGACACCTTCTAGTTTCCCGGGGTCTGGCGGGGGGTGTCTGGGGTCGGCTAACCCGCTCCCCCCTGGGCGGAGTTGAGGACCTCAACCGCCGGGGATCATCCCGGCGCGTGGCTCGACAGTGCCGCGCCAGGTGACCCAGACGGTTGCAAGTATAGCACCTCACCTGATAAGGTGCTTGCCTCCGGAATTCCAAATTTCCCCCCCAGTAGGTCCGAATTGGATTACCCGCTCGTGGTCCACCGCGGGCCACCTCTGGGGCCGCCTGCCATGGTCCAGGTCCCGCCAGGCGCTGGTCCACCAGCCTCCGGACCATGCCCGCCAGGTCAGGACCCACGTCGGGGGCGGGCCCCCTAAGGGGTCCGCCCTCCATCGGGGGTTCCACCTGGCGGACCGCCATTGCGAGACGCTCGCCCCCCCCCGGGCCAGGGGCCTCGCTGCTTCCCAACGGGCCGCAGCGTCAGCCGCCTGGCTCAGAGTCTGCGGGCGCCACATGGCGAGCTGTTGCCGGAGCTCAATATCCGGGAGGGCCTGGATAAAATGGTCCAGCGCCAGGCTTTCCCGGGAATCCGCTGCCATGCTAGCATGTGCGATCCCCACTGCGCGGCGAATGTCGTGGGCAAGTTCCCCGATGGCTTCCTGGGGCTTGCGTTTTCGCAGCGCGAGCTGAGCTTTAACAAGCTCGCTCTGCTGTTTAATGCCGAATCGATTAATTAGGGCGTCGCGGAGGGCTGGCAGGGTGAGAGCACCCGCTGGTAATGCCGTCAGCACCTCCGCCGCCGCGCCGCGCAATGCGGCCACCAGGTGTACTCCACCTTCGTCCTCACCCCAACCGTTGCCCTTACACACACAGTCAAACTGCGCCAGGTACGCGCGTAGATCACTCTTGCCGTCATACGGCGCGAGTGGGACCTTGTGGGACCACCTCGTATGCGAGTCGTTGCCCGCCTGCCGGACCCCGTGCGTCGCCCCTTGCGGGGTCAGCGCGGGGCCGAACAGTACATTACCCCCAAGGGGCTCTCGTGCCTCCCCGGTCCCTCCAACAACTACCCCTGTTGGTGTCGATGGATGGGTCACACCTCCGCAACCCGCTACCCATTCCATACCACCACAACCTTGCTCACCCACACCTCGCACCTCTCGTTCCATACCCTCCGGACCAGCCATACACCTCACTCTTGGCCTCTCACGAACATCCGGGTCTATCTCGACCCCCAAGCTTATTAAATCACCTGGCGCATCATACGCACGACCATATTGGTCACCACTTACACCGGGTCCTCTTCCTCTTCGCTTCTCCTCCATCACCTGCGAATCCCTCATCCGGTTAATGAGCACATCATCACGATCCGAACACAGACTTTGGACCAATTCTTTTACCTCCTCTTTTATCTCTTTCTTATCCTCTCTCCGTCGCTTCTTAATTTCGCTCACCCCTTCTTCCACTTCTTCTAATTTCTGTTTCACCTCCTTCATCTCCTCGTGCGCCCCTTTAAGTTCTTCCTCTAACTCCACTTTATTTTTTTCTATGTGCTCCCGCACCTCCCGCTCTTTAACCTCCATCACCTCTACCACTTTGTTCATTTTCCTCGTCAGGTCCTCATGTACCGTCTGACACTCTTTTTTAATTACCCCTACGTCCTTTTTCATCTCCTTCTGTGTCGATTTTAAACCCTCTATTACCGCTGTGTTCTTCTTTACCTGGTCCCCCAACTCCTTTTGTCCCACTGTCAGTTGTTCTACTCCCAGCGTCAACTCCTCTATACCCCCTTGCAATTTTACAGTCCCCTTTCTCACCTCCTTCTCCATGCGCTCCTTACAGTGCCTCACCTCCTCGCGCACTCCTCCGACCTCCTCACTCACCCCTCTTCTGATCTCCTCTCCCATCACTTGCATCTCCTGCCCAGATGCCACCCTCATCTGCTCCATTTCCTCCCTGTGAGCATCCAGTTTGGTTTCTACCCCCATTCTGACCCCCTCTATCTGCTGCCCCATTTGGTTAACTTCCCTTTCTGCTTGGTCCCTCATGTCCCTCAATTTGCCTTCCATCCTGTTTTCTAACCCCTCTAACCCCTTTTGCATCCCTTCCATTTGATTCTCTTGAGCGGCCATTCTGTTTTCTACCCCCATTAACCCCTCCTGTATTTCCCCTAATCTATTGTCTAATCCCTCTATTCTACTCCCTAACCCATGTTTCACCCCTTCTATCCCATTGTCTAACCCCTCTAATTTCTTGTCTAATCCTTCACCGGTACCCCTCGCTTCGTCCCTCATTACCCCCATTTGGCCCATAAGGGCCCCCATCATTCTGTTTTCCATTTCCTCATTATTCTTGTCCATAAGGGCCTTCATTTGCATAAGAAAAAGGTTCAAATCCACCGGTGGCGCTACTACGGTCGCGGGCGCGGTCGTCGTGGCTATGTTCGAGGCGCCATTTTGGGCGCCCGCAACCTCGTGCGCGACGACGCTATTTTGCGAATCTGCTACCCTCACTGCTTCGCTCTCCTCTTGTCCCTCATTTTGGTCCTGGATCGACCCTGCCTCACTCTCTTCTACCGGAACCCAGCCATCTTGGTCTGCCATAGCGCGACTTTCAAAATTCGGGTTTTTATTTTTTTTGTAAAACACAATCAAATTTCGCTGTTATAATTTCGAGCGCGTGAAACGCGCTCCGGATCGAATCCCACTTCCCGACACCAAATGTTACAGACGCGGTTTTGGATGTTAGTTTACCGAGCGGTTTGGTATGACCGCGTCTGCACAGTTTACCCGATTCCACTCGAACGTTGGCCAAATCGCGCTATGCTAAATCAATTAAGGAAAGGACACAACGGCTGGGATTAGATGACACGACACCAGGGGTACAGTTCTCAAGACCTCCGGAGGAGGTTATAATATTTGTATGCAGAACGTTTAGATTACACTGACAAGAGGTACAGCATAGGAAGGTGGGCACTTAATCACGGTCTTATAGTAGCCCCGACAGACCACAGATAAACAGGACAAGACTGACTCACACAGGGATTGATGGCAAGGAAGGGCAGGTAGTCGATGGATAGCACAAGGTGCACCTTGGCTCAGGGACAGGATCCACATGGTCCAAAAGATGCAGGGAGGTATCGTCGCGCTGGAGGTGGCGTCTGTTTCTCTTCAAGCTGGGGGCGCATCTGACGTCACCTCCGGTCAGTCGCTGCGTATATCCAGCGGGGAGTGACACGCCCTCGGCTCGTTAGCTCCGCCCCAGATGGAATCGGCCCGCCGCTTCTTATTGGGTGCGGGGGGGTTACCGGGCTCCGCCCTTGACGAGGAGCTGACAGTCAGCCCCTTCGTGGTAACCCCGTCGGAGCACATGGGCAATGGCGGCTAACCAAGCCGGAGTGAGGACGCACACTCCCCGCGCGCTGTTGTTGTAGTTGTTGTTGTTGTTGTAGTTTCATGAGGAAGATGGGAGGAGGTATGGGGAGGTCCTAAACTCACTACTGGTGCCATACAATCACATTCTGGTGCAACGAAGAGTCAGAATTAATGGAAACGAGTCCTTAACTGACATAGACTAAGAATAACTAGCAAGATGTCCTATAGTTGTCTACGTGAGATGCGGTGAACCTGGGCACGACATTTAATGGGGGAAAAAGGGGAAGGTCGGTTCTACAGAGTGTTGTTTACAGACAATGGGACTAGGGAATGGGGGATTGGGGATAGTTGGGGAGTATTGGGGAAATAGGGGAATATTTACAAGCGGATATGGATGGAGGCCAAATCCCATATCCGCAACAATATGTATATATATATATATATATATATGTATATATATATATATTGTTACAGACGCGGTTTTAGATGTTATTTTACCGAGCGGTTGGTATTACCGCGTCCGAACAGTTACTCCCCGATTAGAACCCGATTCCACCCGACGTTGACCAGATCGCACCGCAGATATTCAATCGGGAAACCTCTAAAGCGACCGAAAGAGAAGGAAAAGAGAAGAAGACAGAGTACGGAGGAAGAACAGATTTATTATACACACACAAGCAAAAAGAAAGAGCGACCAAAATTATTTACAGCAATGGATGGAAGAAGCAGTCACACAGTGCATCGTTAGCTTATTCTATTCGATTTACTTAACCCCAAGACAACGATTAGGACAGACGACGTTCACACTTGCACGGGGGATATTGCAGGCAGGTAGGGCTTGAGCTGGATTGCTGGAGAGGGAGGCAGGGTCGGAGGCAGCAGCTCTCAATTCCTCGCGTTTTTGGCGGGAAAAACCTCCGTCGCGTATCCGCTGCCGATACTGTAGACGTCACGCGCTGGCTCGGGCACACCTGCTCCTCTCCTTCTGGTGGAGCCGTCTCCCTCCTTTCAGCACGTCCCTCCAAAGCTGGTTTCCTCTCCGAGTACCTCTCCCCTTTGGCTTGGAGCGTAACTCGGGGCGGAATCAAGCCGCCGGCTGCGAGGGCACGCCTACCGGGTCGCTCACCGCGGTGCTGATTGGCCATGCGACCCTCTGGCTCACTCCTCCCCTCTATGACGAGGTGGAGACACGCCTTTCTTCTCCGAGATTAGCACATGGGCAATGGCGGCTTGCGGGATTGAACACCACTCGCACCGCTTTTGAAAGGAACCTTGGAGAGCGGAGATCATTGGGGAATTGAAAGGGCCTACGCTTATTTCGTTTGATACAATGCAGAGTCAATCTAGTGGGAAACACATATTTAACCTACATAGAATAAGGAAATAAACGATTTAAAAAGATATATCGTGGCCTGCGTGTAAGTTTCATGGAATTAACTAGGAGGACGGCTGCGACCATTATTTACATTACGAGGGTGTTACACATAACAAAACCATACTTTTTACATTCGTTACACTTCCTCCAAAATTGTTACACTTCTCAAAACCGTTACACTGCACCCTCCTTTCTTCAGGCCCGTGCTCAGGCCTACAAAACTTTAACTTAGTGTGACACGTAGGTGTAATTCCCTCTACAATTAACCTGACCCTGAGTGTGACAATCTTAAAACACAAATAAGTATGTCCCCCTATTGCATTGCACCCTGTCTAACAGACTCAAGCCCACAGCTAACCGAATTACGGAATTATTCTCAAACTATACATTTACGGTGGGGAGCATTATTTACAATGACGTGATTTCTTATTTACAACGCAACCCAGGACCTGTGTTTTTTTTTTTCTTTTTTTTTCTTTTTAGGGAACAAGAAAAAGAAATTCCTGTTGGGAGGGAGGAGACAGCACGCATTGCATCGATGCACCAGTACCAATACCACCAAAGCACCCAAAAGCACCAAAAGCACCACAAGCACCACAAAGCACCAAAAGCACCACTCGGTGCGCAGTCACCATGGTTCATAATAAACACAACAAAACAACTGGTGGTGGTCTTCTCTTTCTCTGCTGGGCCGATGTTCTTCCCGACATCTTCTGGCTTCATGCGGCCTACTTGGAAATATAAAAAAGCACAACTTGTGTTCGTTTTTTATTTAGGGCCTCAGGGGCCAACTAAGGGTGGTCCACCTGTTTGGCATAGGTGCCACCTTACCGAGGTCCGCAAGCAAGATTCCCTGGCCACTATGGCCGGTCTCCAACAGAGGTGCCCTGCCCCAGAACCTGGGGTCCATCAAGTGGTACTTGGCCGCAGAACAGCGGTCCATAAAGTGGTACATCAACGCAATGCATGCCGGTTCTGGGAATCTCGTGCGCACAATGGCCACCTCACGCACGCTCCCCTTGGCACCCAATGGCGCACAGGTCATGTGGGAGACAAAAGAGACAATTGAGCGAGGGGTAAGGTCACAAGGGTACACGTCAATAAGGCAATGCAAGGCGAAATGCGTACGGAGGGTGAAGTGAGAAAGCTCGTCCCTACCGTACGTCACCCCCCTGTCACCTACACTACACTTGCCCTTACCCCATATTTACAAAATCTACCCATTTACAAATTCGTCACTACTGTCACGTCTTCCCCATATTTCTCCTATACCAAATTCGTCTCCACAATCCCTCTATCCAAAATTTGCCATCACCCAATTCGTCATCAATCCTCATAAGGAGGAAGAGATGGAACAACAAAGCACAATGTCACACCCACGTCATGATGCGTCTCACAATCCAAACATCTGCACAGTAAAAATAATTAAACATTGCATGGTGTGGAGTACCTGTCACCCCAGGTGAGTGGATGCAGATGGTGTGAGGAGATCCTTCATCCTAACTATCCTCTAAATGATTTTAACACACTTTACACTACACGGGGTCTTTCCCTGCCAATCCATTGGCCAACTTACACTATGGGTTCTAAAAACCAATTCCCATTGAACAAACTGTGGTGCTTCTCAATTTGGGGTCTCACTCCCCCGATTCATCTCCCGGTGCCCTCGCACAATTTCTGGGCTGCGACGTGTAGCTCTCCCAGCAGGTCTACCCACCTGCACACCTCCACCACTGCAGTTGCCACCCGAGCTTACCTAGCTCCTCACCCTAACCTAACTAACTGGGGAAAGCCCCTCCTGGCTCTGTCACCCCACTCGGTGCCCTCTGGCACTGGGCTACCCGGGTCCGTCCTCCGGATCCTCGGGCCCCATCCACACAACTACTACCGGCTCCCAGAGCCCACCTGCGGCCTCACCTGGCCGACATCCTCACAGTGGTGGAGTGCCCAAACCAACTACACACACTAACAGGCTACACGCCCAGCCATTTCCACAACACTAATGCACCCATCCAAAGACCATTCTTTCACCCGCACCACAGATGCCAATATCCAACCACAATTTACCTGTACCCTCTACCTAACACTTACACTACCCGCCCCGGGTATCCGTGATGGGGGTCCACTCTTCCCCCATTCACACCTCCGCACCATCCACTCCACAATTTCCACCATACTCACTCCACGACCATCCATTCCTATACTCCATACCATTTATTCCATACACCTGTCCTCCATTCACCTGTCGTTGCACACCTGTGCAATCATACCTGGTGCCACCTGCACCCTCCTTCTCCCTGGACCATTTGGTCAACACAACACACATCACCATCACCATCACTCAAACACTGCTCCACACACCTGTTCAGTTGCACACCTGTGCAATCACACCTGTTCAATCACACCTGTTCAATCTTCAAACACACGGCATCATCTCAGCTAACTACTCCCCTCTGAAACTTGCGCTTCCCAGTCGTCCCTTTAAACTATTGCGCTCCCACGTCATTATCATCCACACTAATCTACCTGCGTCCCCACTACAGGTATCAGTCACTAACTAAACTTAACGTTACCTAATGTCATCTTCGCTAGATCCCTACACACGATATATCCTAACCCACCCGTGCTAGTTTTCACTGCCATCAACCCCATAAACTATAGCGCATTTGCCCCCCCTGGGAGGGATGGTGGATTTGCCATCCCACCACATCGGGGAGGTCCTACTATCAATTTAGCACACCAAATTTCAGCCAATTCAAAAATTTTCCATTTACTGCCAATCATCTGCCAATCACCGTGCCAATCATCAAATTTTGCTTTTTTCTAATTTCGGGGCCAAAACACTATCCTCATCACCCGTCTACTTATTAGATCCTCTCGGTGCGCCAATTCCCTTCTAAAGCTCGGCTTCGTACAGCCGAGCAATGAATACGGGTTGTTTTGTGCCAGCGGCTGGATACGTCCCGCATTCGTGGCAGGGACGGGGGCTTACCCGGGCCGAGATCCCACGCACCACCTCGGCGTGGAGCCATCCAATGTCCCGATCTCGACCTGCTGGCACGTCTCAATAGAAAGTGGTCGCCATGACGACCCTTCCTATCGGGCTGCCCGCTCCGCCTAGTGGAGCCCGGACACGGCCGTTCCAAGCGAGGCACAGCGTGGCTCGCGTACGGCGGTTCTTTCGAAACCGCCGTGGTTCGGATCCCCGCTGGTCCTCGCGGCACGCGAAGCTGCCCGACGCGCACCGAGGGCCCGATTCGGCTAGAAGTCGTTCTAACCTCTAACCCGGTTACCGTCGATGCTTCACCTGCATGCTTACATGCATACGCTACCCCTTTCTTGCGCATACCTCCAGCCGTTCCCATGCTCCTCGTACCTTTCCTTACACACCTCGGTACACTCATTCCGCTCACCGACTTGGTCACACACCTGCCCACCGAACACCTTGGCACACATTCGTCGCTCGCACACCTCACCAACACACCTCTTCGCGCCCCTTCCTCGGTCACCTCCTCTGTGACAATCACAGGTGTGTTCTCACTCGCACACCCAACCACGTGCCTCACGACCAACTCAAGTGTGCATTCCCACACACGCTCTACCATTCCAGGTGTGCATCCTTCCATTCCAGGTGTACATCCTCGCTCACCTGTCACAACCAACTCACGCTCCGTGTCACTCTCACTACTCTCACCTCCACTCTTGACAGCGCACTCACCCTTACTCTCGACAGCGCACTCTTTCCTCATGCACCCGTCCGTTACACACCTTTCTCGCGCACACTCTCCCGTTACATCCTCTGTAACACTCACCACACCGCGCTTCCATGTGCTCCCTCGCACACGCGCTACGACCAACTCACTCTTGACGGCACACTCACTCCTCGGCGTGCACTTTTTCCTCACACCCCATGGTCGGACATTCTCGCACACCTCTTTTTTCGCACACCAGACCTGTCGCACACTTCACCAACGGCCTTTCACGAACACCCGGATCCAAACCAATCCCCAAGCCGACTGAAGCTTTCCTCACATCATATACATTGCCACTCACCTCCGTACCTCGTCGTCGCACCTCCTTTGCCACCTGCAAACTCTTTATTTGGTTAGTGAGCATCACATCATGAGTTGAGCACCGACCTTGCACATATTCCATCACCTCCTCCTGGATTTCTCTTTTAGTTTCTGTCCGTCCCTTCTTAATTTCACTCACCTCTTCTTCCACTTCCTCTAATTTTCGCTTCACCTCTTTTATTTCCCGGTGCGTCTCCTCAAGTTCGTCCTCTAAGGCTACCGTGACCGTCTCTATGTGCATCCTCACCTCTCGGTCCTTTGTCTCCATTATCTCTGTCACCTCGTCCACCCTCATTGTCAGTCCCTCACGTACCATCTGACATTGCCTCTGTGTCGCTATTAATTCGTTTTTAATTTCTTTTTGTGTCGCCTTTAACCCTCCTAGTACCGCAGTGTTCTTTTGAACCTGCTCCACTAACTCCGTCTGTCCCTCTGTCAGCTGTTCCACCTCCTCCGTCAGACCCTCTATTCCCCCCTGTAACCTAGCCGTATTATTCCTCACCTCTTTCTCCATACGCTTCTCACCTCGCTTTACCTCCTCGCGTAGCCCCGAAACCTCCTCACTTACACCTCGTCGTATCTCCTCCATCTCTTTTGTAGATGCCACCCTCATCTGTCCCAATTCATCCCTCTGAGCATCCAATTTGGTTTCTACCCCGATTTTTACCTCCTCTATCTGCTCTCCCATTCGTTTGATTTCCCTGGCAGATTGTTCCCCTATTTCCCGCAATTTGTCCTCCATCCTATTTTCTAACCCCATTAACCCATTTTTCACCTCTTTTATCCCGTTGTCTAACCCCTCAAAATTATTGTCTAACTTCTCACCGGTACCCCTCGCTTCGTCCCTCATTACCCCCATTTGGTTTCCCATTACCCCCATTTGGCCCTCCAATCGCTCCCCCTGAGCATCCATCCGGTTCCCCATTACCGCCATTTGCTCACTCTGAGCCCTCATTTGCTCACTCTGCAGGTTGAGGGACGCCTGCATTTGTACCATAAATTGCTCCATGAGGGCCTGCATTTGGGTCATCCCTCCCACTTGTGCAGCGGGTGCGGCCGCCGCAGCCATGTGCGAGGCGCCATTTTGCGCGCCCGCAACCTCGTGCGCGAGGACGCCATTTTGTGCGTCTGATACACCCTCAACCACCTCATTGCTCTCCTCCTCCCTTTCTTCCCCTAAGTCCTGGGTTACCCCTAACCCGTCTATCTCCCCCACCGACATCCGATCGCCTTGATTGTCCATGGCGCGATCTCAAAATTCGGGTTTTATAAAACAAAATAAATTTCGGCAGCTTGTAATTTTGAGCGCGTTAAGCGCGCTTCAGGTCCGATCTCACTCCTCGACACCAATTGTTACAGATAACACAATTGGTTTTCCAAAATTTGGGCCTAACAAATTTAGTCCCAGGTCCGAATCCCAACTCCTGACAACCAATTGTTACAGACGCGGTTTTAGATGTTAATATTGCAGGCAGGTAGGGCTTGAGCTGGATTGCTGGAGAGGGAGGCAGGGTCGGAGGCAGCAGCTCTCAATTCCTCGCGTTTTTGGCGGGAAAAACCTCCGTCGCGTATCCGCTGCCGATACTGTAGACGTCACGCGCTGGCTCGGGCACACCTGCTCCTCTCCTTCTGGTGGAGCCGTCTCCCTCCTTTCAGCACGTCCCTCCAAAGCTGGTTTCCTCTCCGAGTACCTCTCCCCTTTGGCTTGGAGCGTAACTCGGGGCGGAATCAAGCCGCCGGCTGCGAGGGCACGCCTACCGGGTCGCTCACCGCGGTGCTGATTGGCCATGCGACCCTCTGGCTCACTCCTCCCCTCTATGACGAGGTGGAGACACGCCTTTCTTCTCCGAGATTAGCACATGGGCAATGGCGGCTTGCGGTATTGAACACCACTCGCACCGCTTTTGAAAGGAACCTTGGAGAGCGGAGATGATTGGGGAATTGAAAGGGCCTACGCTTATTTCGTTTGATACAATGCAGAGTCAATCTAGTGGGAAACACATATTTAACCTACATAGAATAAGGAAATAAACTATTTAAAAAGATATATCGTGGCCTGCGTGTAAGTTTCATGGAATTAACTAGGAGGACGGCTGCGACCATTATTTACATTACGAGGGTGTTACACATAACAAAACCATACTTTTTACATTCGTTACACTTCCTCCAAAATTGTTACACTTCTCAAAAACCGTTACACTTCTCAAAAAAACCGTTACACTTCTCAAAACCGTTACAATATATGTATATATATATATATATATATATATATATATATATATATATATATATATATATACAATTACACGACGACGCATGTACGGCGTCCAACGCAATACCCATTTGGATGCGTTGAACAAGTTTTACAAAACATAACACGTTTCTGTGACGTCACCAATCCACATATTAATCAGAAAGGCACCAGTCGAGCGTCTACCTCCACCTATGACACCATGTCTACCTCCACCAGACTGAACAGCTTTGGTTTTGTATCCCACTGATGGGCCAGATCTGGATTCGGATCTGAACAACAACATCGAATCGTCTTGTTATTGTTGCTTACGCAACTCATTCACCTACTTTTGTCATAACCTGTCAACAACTTTTTGAAATATCATGCTTTATCTTACTATAATTCACCAAATGTCCATTTGTCTGTTCCCAGGCACCGCAATAATGGCTGAACTGATCGCAACGATATTTTGGGTGGGTAATCCTGGGACCCCCTGGAGTAAAATAGGCTATATTGTTTTTCAATTTTTCCAATTTTCCAGTTTTTCCAAACACGATTGAATAATATTTATCGATATGAACAGTGATGTGGCTTTTGTTGAAATTCTACAAATACTGTTTAAATTTTGATGAGAATTATGAACCTGCCGCAAATGCGGTAGTCGACAGATGATGGCAATGAGCGGGTTTGATAATATCCCAATGCAACCATCATTTAAAACAGTATTTTGTTAAAGTATCAATTGATGATTGGAATTGAGTGAATACAATTACGATTTTGAATTCGTAATTGTATTCACCCAACCGTACGGAACTTCACATCAGGATTTAAATATTTGTTTATGTCACGAATGTTGTTAAAAGTTTATTTTTTATATTAATGTTATTTAATTTGTGATTGGAGGTACGCTGTTTGGAATGAAAAAATTGATATCGAGTTCAAGTGAATGACGAAATGCCGTGACGATTTCTACTTTCTAAATGTGAAATTTGTGGATCGCCATATGCAGATTCGCCATTGACTGGGTATGGAACAAACGTAGCTGTAAAGCGCGGCGTTACGCACGCTGCTTGTGAGCAAGGAGGAAGCGGACAAGCGGTAACATATAAACGTCTTTATTGTAAGAGCACACTGTAACACTGAACCGCTCCGGGCTGGGCGCCCGGTGTATATCATGAGGCCACGCCTACCCCTCGGGCGTGGCCACCGCCCACTTGGTGCGCGGAATGATGTCACCACGCCAGTGGGCTTTTGTGTCCGCCACACGCGCCCCCCCAGAATTCCCGCGCACCTGGAGGGCCAGTTTGCGGGGCAGACGAATGACCCGGCCGAAGCGTCCCCTGGCGTTCGGCGGCGTCCGGGGTGCAGGGATGCCAGGTGGGATGCCCCTGGCTGCCCCTGGGATGGGTGCAGGACCGGGGGGCGGCATGGCGGCGGGGCTGGGTGGTGCCGGGGGTCCGTCCGCAGGAGGGCGGCCCCGACGTGGGGGTCGGGCCACTGGCGGTGGATGGTCCACATCGAGGTGTGCCGGCTTGAGGCGGTCTACCGAAACGCGGTCAGGAGTACCGCCGATGTCCAGGGTGAAGTGCTTCGCCCCGGTCTCCAGCACGCGGAAAGGCCCGTCGTACGGGGGCCGCAGTGGTGTCCGATGGGCATCGTGGCGGACGAAGACGTACTCCGCCGTGCGAAGCTCCGGGGCGACGTGCGTCGGTGGGTGCCCGTGGCATGCCGTTGGCACCGGGGCGAACCTCTGGGCGGTCTCTTGCAGAGCGGAGCGCTGCTGTGCCACGGACCATGGTGCCGTGGAGTCGGGGAGGAACTCGCCCGGCACCCGCAGCGGTTGCCCGAAGACCAACTCCGCTGCGGATGCGCGCAGGTCCTCCTTGGGCGCCGTCCGGAGGCCCAGCAGGACCCAGGGGAGCCTGTCGACCCAGCCGCCGTCGCGGAGGATGGCCCGGAGCGCGGCCTTCAATGAGCGGTGAAATCGCTCACACAGGCCGTTAGCCTGGGGGTGGTAGGCCGTGGTTCGGTGCAGCCGGACCCCGAGCCCCTGCGCAACCGCCCCCCAGAGCTCCGAGGTGAACTGGGGGCCGCGGTCGGATGAGATGTCTGAGGGGGCGCCGAACCGGGCGACCCAGGTGGCGATGAAAGCCTGCGCGACATCGGCCGCCATTGTCGACGCCAAGGGCACGGCCTCCGGCCACCGGGTGGTGCGGTCCACCATGGTGAGGACGTAGGTGAAACCCCGCGAGGGGGGCAGAGGTCCCACCAGGTCCACGTGGACGTGGTCAAACCGGCGTTCCGGCACGGTGAACGGGGCCAACGGGGCCTGGGTGTGCCGGTGCACCTTGGCGCGCTGGCACGCGAGGCACGTCCTGGCCCAGCCGCGGACGGCCTTCCGGAGGCCATGCCAGACGAACTTGTCGGCGATCAGCCTTTGGGAGGCCCTCGCGCCTGGGTGGGACAGGCCGTGGATGGCGTCAAACACCTGGCGCTGCCAGCCCGCGGGCACGATGGGGCGAGGACGCCCGAGGGAGACGTCGCACAAGAGGGCCGCGCCCGCGCCGTCGAACGGCACCTCGGTGACGCGGAGGCCCGTGACGGCGGTCCGCAAGGCCTGGACGTCGGGGTCAGCGGCCTGGTCCGCTGCCATCCGGGCATAGTCGATGCCGAGGTGGACTGCGTGGGCGACGGCCCGGGAAAGGCAATCCGCCACCGGGTTGTCCTTCCCCGCGACGTGCTGGATGTCCGTCGTGTACTCGGACACGGCCGAGAGGTGACGCTGCTGCCGGGCCGACCACGGCTCGGTGACCTTGCCCATCGCGAAGATCAGCGGCTTGTGGTCGATGAAGGCAGTGAACGCACGGCCCTCGAGCAGATGGCGGAAGTGCCTGACCGCCAAGTGAAGTCCGAGCAACTCGCGGTCGAAGGTACTGTAACGGCGTTCGGGCGGGCGAAGCTGCCGGCTAAAGAACGCCAGCGGTTGCCAAGCTCCACGCACCCATTGCTCGTGCACCGCGCCCACCGCGTAGTCCGAGGCATCGGTGGTGAGGGCGATCGGTGCATCGGGCACCGGGTGCGCGAGCATGGTGGCGTTAGCCAAGGCAAGCTTCGCGCCCGTGAACGCCGTGTCCATCTGCTCGGTCCAGGTAACGTCGCCTTTGCCCGGCTTACCTCGGAGAGCTTCGTGCAGGGGGCGCAGGAGCTGGGCGATACGGGGCAGGAACCGATGGTAAAAGTTCACCATGCCCAGGAACTCCTGCAGCCCTCTGATCGTGCGGGGGCGCGGAAACCCCTTCACCGCCTCCACCTTGGCCGGCAGGGGGACGGCTCCGTGCCTGGTGACACGGTGCCCCAGAAAATCGATTGTGGCGGCGCCGAACCGGCACTTTGCGGGGTTCACAATCAGGCCATGCTGGCCCAGGCGTTCAAAGAGCGTGCGGAGGTGGCGTAGGTGCTCTTCGCGGGACGCGCTGGCGACGAGGATATCGTCCAGTTAGACGTAGACAAAATCCAAGTCGCGCAGGACGCTGTCCATCAGTCGCTGGAACGCCTGAGCCACATTCTTCAGACCGAAGGGCATGCACAGGAACTCGAAGAGTCCGAATGGCGTGATGACCACCGTCTTCGGGACGTCCTCCGGCCTGACGGGGACCTGATGGTAGCCGCGTATGAGGTCCACCTTCGAGAAGAAGGACCTGCCCGCCAAACGGGCGGAAAAGTCCTGAATGTGGGGGACGGGGTAGCGGTCGGGAGTCGTGGCGTCATTGAGACTGCGATAGTCCCCGCACGGTCGCCATCCCCCGCCGGGCTTCGGCACGATGTGCAGCGGCGACGCCCAAGCGCTCTCTGAGCGCCGAACGATGCCGAGTCGCTCCAGGGTAGCGAACGCCGCTTTTTCCACCGCCAGCTTCGTCGGCTCGAGGCGGCGTGCCCGGGCATAGACCGGTGGCCTGACGGTGGGGATGTGATGGGCCACCCCGTGCTTGACGGCCCCCGCCGAGAAGGTGGGCCGCGTGAGGGCCGGGAAGCCGGCGAGGAGGCGGGTGAATGCGTCCGCTGCCGGAAGCGTACAGACCAACGTGGCCGGAACCGAACCGTTCGGCAAGCCGCTTGGCAAGCCGCTCGTTGAGCTGGGCAACGCACAAGCGAGCGAGCTGAACGTCTCGGCCTGGACAAGCCGTCTGCGCTTGACGTCGACCAGGAGCCCATTAGCGCACAGGAAGTCCGCGCCAAGCAGTGCCATGGGCACGTCGGCGGTGACGAACGTCCATCGGAAAACCTGCCCTCCAAACCGCAGAGAGAGGCAGCGTTTTCCGTACGTACGGATGGGCGTCCCGTTCGCGGCAAGCAGCGCGGGGCCCCCACCCACGGCGTGCTTGTCTGACGTGCCGGCGGGAATGACACTCACCTGCGCTCCCGTGTCGCACAGGTAACGGCGCCCGGAGAAGGTGTCCGTTATGAACAGCAGGCTGCTCGAACGGCCGGCGCTCATCGCCACTATTGAGCGCCGGCCCGGGCGTTTCCCGACCCGTTGAAGGAGCACAGCGGATGACACCGCCGAGCTTCGTGGCCGAACTTGGCGTGGAACTAGCACGAGGTGGTGGAGCTGGAGGAGCACGGCTGGCTCCGCCAGGCCGGTGGAGTTGGCGGGTTTCCCCGCGGTGGCGGTTTTCGCCGCGGCGGTGGGCGGGGCGTGGCGGCGTTCACAAGGTGCGTACCAGCATGCTGCGTATGCTGTAGAAGCTGATGCTGTGGAACATGCTGCTGAACATCAGCCTCGAGGGCCGTGACGGCCACGCCGACGCTCGCCCGCGTGTCCGAAACGGCGAAGTACCTGTCCGCCTCGGCTGCCAATGCTCGGGGTTCCGTTAGCTCGGTCCCGGCCAACGCGAGGCGAACCTGCGCTGGAAGTTGGCGCCGGAAAAGCGCCCGGAATAGCGAACCGGGGGCTTCGTCGCCCAACAGTGACAGCATATGGTCCATTCGGACCGACGGGCGCGTGTCGCCGAGCTCGGGGAGATCCAGGAGGCGGTCGGCCCGTGCGTCGTCCGTGAGGCCGAACGTGGCTAGGAGTAGTCGCTTGAGTGCCTCGTACTTGTGGCCGTCCGGTGGGTGGCGAAGGACGGACACAACTCGAGCGGCCGTGCCGGGCCCGAGGGAGGCGACGACATGGCAGTAGCGCATGTCGTCGTTGGTGAGGCGCCGAAGCTGAAATTGGGCTTCGGCTTGAACGAACCAGACTTCGGCCAAAATTCGGGAAGTTTAATCGCCATTGCCTTGTCGTTGGCCATTGCAATGGCGTCGTGTTCGGAAGGATCGCTACGGCAGATCCAACGTCGAGGGTCACCAGTAAAGCGCGGCGTTACGTGCGCTGCTTGTGAGCAAGGAGGAAGCGGACAAGCGGTAACATATAAACGTCTTTATTGTAAGAGCACACTGTAACACTGAACCGCTCCGGGCTGGGCGCCCGGTGTATATCATGAGGCCACGCCTACCCTTCGGGCGTGGCCACCGCCCACTTGGTGCGTGGAATGATGTCACCACGCCAGTGGGCTTTTGTGTCCGCCACAGCTGTTTGTATGCGAACGGGATCGTTTTTTCATGGAAGTTCTTCACAAACTTGCTCTCCATGTCTGACGTGCGACTGAAGGTGCTACAGGAATGTGGAATTTATTGGTTTCATGATTTAGCATTTGCCGTTTCTGCATTGTCTGTTTGCTTCAGGCCTCCCACCCATGCGTAGCATGGGTATCTCACTAGTACTATATAATATCGTTTTTGGCCCTTGCAGTCAATGGTGAAGAATCACTTAAACATTAAAAAAAACTCGTATCCGGATCCATATTGGGATCTTCACCGAAATCTTATCATTTCGTCTTTGTCACACACCCAACCTATCCACCAAGTTTACCCAGAATCGGTTGACAACTTTTTGTGATATCCTACTGAGAGACCAACAGGGGTGAAAACATAACTTTTGTTCACCTTCAGTGACGGAGGTAATTATTGTACAATTCATTGCATTGTCTGGTCATTTCACCTGATTTACATGTAGCCCCTCCAGGAATCACTGCGATATTGCTGTGAGCATCCCTGGGGCATGACCATTAGTCATGTGCTCCAGATGGAGGAGGGAATGTGGTGAAGCCGGCCTTTGATATAGGCCATGAGCAGGTCTGAGCTTTCGTTGAGTTGAATAAATTTCAGAAACATATTTTCTCATCGATTTTAAAAGTTCGCATCATGAATTTTGTCCAACACTAAGTATTTACCGTTAATAATTAGCACTATTTTCTTATAGCGTATCCACACGCGGGGCAGTGAGTTGGTCGAGCAGCGTAGTGGTCTTGACACCCAGCCAATCATCAGCCAGTATTCTCACAACATGCACTATAGTCAGTCAGGGGGGTTATATCATCCCGTGGGCATTGAATGATTAGAAGATCCCACCTGTCTAAACATGTTATATAGGTACCAGAGAACACAAAAAAAATCATGTTGGCAAATTTGAAAGTGTTGCGGGGGCAGCCATCTTGGATTTCAAAATGGCCACCATTTAAGGTTTACCATATTTCTTTTATAAATCTGGATTCGAATGTGTTGTAAACCTGATTCTGGTGGCAAAACCTACATTTACCATGACAAGGAGGTAGTAAAGCATACATCTGTCATGATCAGAGTAAGATATATGTGATTGGTGAGCCATACTTATGCCATTTTGAGTAGTCTATCCTTTCGAAAAGAGTTATGCATTGTAATAACCGCCATCTATCTATAATTCCAGTAATCTCTGTGTGTCTGTGTGTGTGTGTGTGTGTGTGTGTGTGTGTGTGTTTGTCTGTGATCGCTGTTTCTCGACAACCACGGGTCCGATCTAATTGAAACTTGCCAGATATATTGCTGGGGACCTGAGGATGTGCCTTTTCAAGGTTTCATATTAATCGGAGAAGTAGTTACCGAGCTATGTCCAAAAAACGATTCAACCAATCAGAGAGCAGCGAGCTATCACGTGTGCCGAACGTGGCGAACAGACTGTGCCTCGGATGGCACATTTGAGAGCGTATTCATTTATTTCACGTTGGCAAACTATGTTGGCGCTATGTTGGCGTTAAACTATGTTTTAAAACTAATTAAAACTAATTTGTGATTCATCGTAACTGCGATATGCGACCTTCCGGACAGTCAAATGAGGACGTCACTTCCGGACTTACGGATAGTCATAGTGACGACGTACTGATGCTGAACGTGGCGAGCAGACGCTGTAAGGTACGATCGATTGTAGTACACGTTTATAATAACTCTGCCGATACAGGCCCGATTAACTGCAGCGCCATCCGAGCTGCGGCGTTCGGGACGATACATTCATTGTACGGTCACATCACGCACTTACGGGCACGCCCATGGGCCCATGGGCACGCCCATGCATGCATGGGCGAAGACATTTTTTTTTTTTTTTTTGGCAAGGAACGGGCACCCACGTACGGGCACGTCCTAGTATTTATAAAGGTGGTAAGGAATAATGTACCAAAAATATTTAACCACAGAAAGCGTTTGGTTGTAAACAACTGCAACAATAATTGCTTACCTTGGATTTATATTTTTTGGGGGGGTGGAGGTGTGGGGTATGATCCAAATTGTCCAAACCGGGATATTTAAGCATTCACGTATCTTCTCATTCAAGTGCAAGCAAGCTGGTGACTGCGGACACCTCTATATGGTCCCTCTGATGGAGGATGAGCATGAAGAGTGTTAGGTCTGTGATTACTGGATATGGAAAGTTCATAGAGTTGTTTGGTGGATTATATATCTAAAATGGTTCATCTTCGGTGTCACTATACTCTTCATCATCTGTAAGAACTGTGTCTGCTGAATTGTCACACGACTCCCAATCCTCAGAAGGTCTGTGAAGTTCAAACCATTCTTCTTGCATTTACATTGATTGGTTGCACATCGCTTTTGTTATAGCTTTTCTGAGAATGATGGAGGCCTCAAAGAGCATTTTCATATCACCTGTCACATTCCTATCATATGAATCTGATGCAATCTCAACAATTTTATCCCGGGTATCCTTCACACTTGCTAATTCAGATTTATTTCTCTGCCTCGGTTTCATGAAATTCTACTCCAGGGATTTCATTAACAACGAGATATTTGACTTTCTTGCGTGAACAATCAGGGTTCTTAACACAATTTGCAGAGCGAATATCTACAGTCACGTGAAAAAATAAGTACACCCCATGTAAAGTTTTGACTTTTTCAACACATTTCAACATACAGCTATTTGATCTTCATTTCAACAATATTGATAGATAAAGGTGATATAATATAACAAATATCATGAAACATTGACATTTTGTAGTCGATTGGATAATTTAAATAAACATAAATGCAAATTTCGCATGTGGAAAAAGTAAGTACACCCCATGAAATGTTTTAAAAATATTTTTAACATATGTGGACATATCAATATTTGATCTTCATTTAAACAGCATCTATAGATAAAGGTGATCTAATTGAGCAAAAAACAATGAAAAATTGACTTTGCAATAATTTATTCAACAAAAAATTAACAGATGCCATTTCCTTCTGTGGAAAAAGTAAGTACACCCTTGGCTCTAATAGGTGGTATTGCCCCCTTTGGCAGAAACAATCTCAAGTAGGCGTTTCTTATAACTGTCTACCAGTCTCTGACATCGACTGGGAAAATTTTTTGCCCACTCCTCCATGCAGAATTATTTCAGCTGTGCGATGTTTGAGGGGTTTCTTGCATGCACAGCTCGTTTCAAATCCCCCCACAACATATCGATGGGATTTAGATCCCGGGTTTGACTTGGCCATTCCAGAACCCTCCATTTCTTTCTTTTCAGCCATTCCTTGGTGGATTTACTGGTATGTTTAGGGTCATTGTCATGTTGCAAGGTCCACCTTCGGTTGAGCTTCAACTTTCTGACAGATGGCCTCACATTATCCTCAAGCACGCTCTGGTATAATGAAGAATTCATAGTGGATTCTATGATGGTGAGCTGCCCAGGCCCTGATGCAGCAAAGCTGCCCCAAACCATAATATTTCCACCACCATGCTTTACAGTTGGTATCAGGTTCTTGTGGTCAAATGCTGTCTTTGGTTTTCGCCAAACATGTCTTCTGGTACTGTGGCCAAATAGCTCTACCTTTGACTCATCTGTCCAGAGCACATTCTTCCAGAAGTGCTGGTCTTTGCCGAGGTGTTCATTGGCAAACTTTAGTCTTGCCCTGATGTTCTTTCTGGACAGCAAAGGTTTCCTCCTGGCACACCTCCCATGTAGATCAAATTTGTGCAGCCTTTTTCTAATGGTAGACTTGTGCACTTTGACATCAACAGTGACAAGAGCTACCTGTAGGTCCCGTGATGACATTCTGGAGTTCTTAGAGACTTCTTTCAGCATCTTGCGGTCTGCTCTTGGGCTGAACTTGCTGGGGCGGCCTGGCCTGAACAAGTTGCCAGTTGTTTGGAATCTTCTCCACTTGTAGATGATCTTCCGGACAGTCGAATGATTGATTTCAAATTGTTTGGAGATCTTTTTAAATCCCTTCCCAGACTCCTAGGCATCTATAACCTTTTTTCTGAAGGCCTCAGAGAGCTCTTTTGATCTAGGCATGGTGACGCCACACACTTCAGCAACAAAGAGCAAACCAAACTAAATGTCAGGTTTAAATAAGACAGGTTCCTCCAAGATCCTCTCTAACGATGTTCTAATCATTTGCACCTGAGCTGGTGCACCTGATTCTAATTTTAGGTATTTGAAGTAGTGATAAATGTAGGGGTGTACTTACTTTTTCCACATGCAAAATTTGCATTTATGTTTATTTAAATTATACAATGGACTACAAAATGTAAATGTTTCATGATATTTGTTATATTATATCACCTTTATCTATCAATATTGTTGAAATGAAGATCAAATAGCTGTATGTTGAAATGTGTTGAAAAAGTCAAAACTTTACATGGGGTGTACTTACTTTTTCTCGTGACTGTATATCGGCTGGTTGTAGATTAGACATACTGAGAACCTCACCATCAAGAAGAGCCTCTTATGAATTCAATATTCAATATCCGAGAATTCAATATCTGCTGCTACTTCATCTACTGCATTGTCTTCTGATCCTTGTAAACGTTGCTTGCGGAGAACATTGGTAACGTGTGTTGTCCAACATTTGTTATGATATTGAATGTCAATAATTGTATTTGCATCCTTAGGATTTATAGCAGTGCTGAGTTTTACACGGTATTTGTCATTATTGCTTTTTTCAACTGCTGAATGGAGTTGCCATCCAGCTTTGTCAGTTCTAATTGTAAACAGTGGATTGCCTCTAGAAGATTTTTCCTCACAGAAAAAGCATACAGTATTGTCATATGGATTAGACTGGGTTAGACTGAAACAAAATATCTCAAAAAGTTGTGGACGGATTTGGACGAAATTTGGCAGAGATGTAGCGTATGTGACTCCGACGAAATTATTAGATTTTGGTGAAGATCAGGATTCGGATCCGGCTACTACAATTTTTTTAGGTGATTCTTCACCATTGGAAGATAGGGCTTTTTTTTTTTTTTTTGTATACAAGATCGAGGCTCGTGAAAGAGCGAACATTAATCACACACAAAGACAAACCGACACATAAAACATATAACATCGGGAGCGGTAGACAAGATGGGGAGAGAGGGGGAAGGGCACAAACACAACATTTGAGAGCAGGGACCGAGAGACATGGAGACATCGAGAGATCTGAGAGAGGGCGAGGGCTTTGGGGGGGGGGGGGGGGCATGGGAAGGGGGCGGTGGGAGAGGTATAAAACATATGGACACTGCCAGGACTTCCAGGAAAGAAGTTGGAATTTCAAACAAGGTGGATCTGGGGTGAATTAGCGGGGGTAGAAAAGATCAAGGTTTTGGATGGGGGAAGATAAGAGATGGTGGTGAACAGCTGTTTTAAAGACCTGGAGGGAGGAGTGGGATTGAAGGGAGTGAGGGAGTTTGTTCCAGAGGCGGGAGAAAAGAGGAATGAAAGAGTGAAGGTGAGCAGAGAGCCGAGATTTCGGCAGTTTAACCATCAGAGGGTTGCTGGCAGATCTTGTGCGACCTGTAGGAATATTTGGGGGACAGAGCACATAGAGAGCTGGGGGTGCAAGGCCGGAGAGGAGTCGGTAGAAGACAGAAAGACCACCTACCTGCCTGCGGTGAGTGAGTGAAAGGCCCTCAGAGATAGCTTCATCGTGGGAGATTCCAATAATTCTGAAAGCTTTGGTTTCAACAGCGTGAAGCCGAGCTAGGTGTGAGGCAGGAGCACCGGCCCATAGGGGAGAACAGTATTCCATTGAGCTGTGGATGAAAGCCTTGTATGTGGTGAGGAGCTCAGGTGTGCCGAGGAAGGACTTCGCACGACGGAGGATGCCCAGTCGGCGACTGGCTTTGGAGGCCAGCTTGGAAATGTGGTTTTCCCAAGAAAGATCATGGCAGATAGTGAGACCCAAAATCTTGAGCGACAGAACTTCTTGGAGAGGATTGTTGAGAAAGTAGATGGGAGGGTTGTCCAGTCGATCTTTTCGGAGAGACATAGTAAGAGTGTGAGATTTGTCAGGATTGAAAGACATGTTCCACTTGTTTGACCAGTCTGTGATTTTGTCCAGGTCTTCAGAGAGTGAGGAGGCAGCAGACTGCCGATCTGAGGGAAGAGGAATGGAGCGGCAGAGAGTGGAGTCATCAGCAAAGAGATAGAGAAGATTTTCGAGAGAGTCAGAGAGATCATTGATGAAGACCAGAAAAAGCACGGGGCCCAGAACACTGCCTTGGGGAACTCCAGCCTGAACAGGAAGAGGAGATGAGAGAAACCCATTCAGGGCCACACGTTGACGACGACTAGAGAGGAAGTCCGCCAGCCATGCGTGGAGATTACCATGGATACCAAAGGAGGAGAGTTTGGTGAGCAGAGCGGGGTGCCACACCGTGTCGAAGGCACGTGATATGTCGAGGGAGACAGCTCTAATTTCCTGTTTGGCATTGAGGACCTCCATCCATTGTTGAGACAGCAGAAGCAGCATGTCCAGAGTAGAATGACCTGGTCTGAAACCAAATTGATGATCAGAGATCAAGCCATTGGAGGAGAGGAAAGATTTCATATCCGAAGCAATGATGGATTCCATGACTTTGCTGAAAATTGGGAGAAGGCTGATTGGTCTGTAGTTGCTAGGATCTGTTTTTGCACCTTTTTTGTGCAAAGCGGTGATGTTGGCTGATTTCCAAGCAGATGGCAGTTGACCTTGAGCAAAAGAGAGGGTGAAGAGAACAGAGAGAGGGTGAGATAGAGCAGCAGAGCAGGATTTTAGGACCCGTGGGCTGATGCCGTCGGGTCCAGTTGTAGAATCAGAGTCGAGGGTTGACAGAAACTTTTCCACCTTGTCAGGAGGAAAGGACACGGAGTCCAGGAGCAGCAGGGTACGACTGGGTGTGGTGGGTACAGAGAGGGATGGGTTTGGGACACAAGATTTAGAGGCAAACACAGAGTTGAGGCATTCAGCTTTTTCACGTGCGGAGTCAGCTGTGTAGCCGTTTGAGGTAAGGGAGGGGATGGAGGGGGAACAAACACCAGAAACGGATTTGACCAGACGCCACCAGGATTTGGAAGAGGGAGACAGATAAGAGAGTTCGGTCTTGAGAATGGAGAGATATTGTTTCCTGGCTCTCCTGAGGGTGGACACACACTTGTTTCGGGCTTTGTGAAAGGAAATGAGATTTCCTTCCGTTGGATTTGCTTTCCAGGAGACGAAGGCAAGTTGTTTCTGGGCAACAGCCTCACCACAAGATTCCGTGTACCATGGACGGGAGGAAGGGTATGACAACTGAAGACGAGATGGGATAAATCTGTGCATGAGAGAGAGCAATTTACTTTGGAAGAATTCCCAGGATGAGTTGATGTCAGAGGTGGTAGAGATGGGAGACCAGTCCAGATGATTGATGGCTGCTTGAAGACCGTGCCAGTTGGCCTGAGTGAAATGCCAGACTCGTCGACGCTGAGCAGGCTCCCTGAGGATGGTCAGAGAGATGTCCACTTTAACAAGGACATGATCAGATGATCCGATCGGAGCAGAAGAAGAGCAGCAGACATTTTCAGGGAAGTTAGTCATAACCAAGTCCAGAAGAGAAGATGTTCCGTTGACTGAGATCCGGGTCGGGAAATTGACAGATTGTGTCAGTCCCAGTGAGTCGCAGAAGTCCTTTGCTGAGGAGCCATGGCTGGTGAGAGAGGTACCCACACCCAGCCAATTGGCATGATGACAGTTGAAATCACCACATATGAGGAAGAGAGAGTTGGGATGAGTAGATAGAAGTTGGTCCATATCATCAGACAGCGAGATGTAGATGGAGTCATCACTGTTTGGTGGACGGTACAACACACATATGAACAAGAGGTGGGAGCGAAGGGGAAGCCGTAGCCAGAGGTATTCCTGGGGGTGAGGTGGAGAGAGTGCAGTGCAGGGCGAGTGAGGAAGAGAGTTTTTGATAAAGATAGCAACCCCGCCTCCAGGACGAGGCTCAGGTCTATCATACCGGAGGAGGGAGTAGCCTGGGAGAGATACTATGGAATCAGAGACATCATAAAGGAGGAAAGTTTCTGTTAAGCAGATCACGTCTGGTTTGACAGAAGCAACCTGTATGGAGAGATCAGTTAAGTTTGAACGAAGGCTCCGGATGTTTGAGGTCCATACCGTTAATGAAGAGGAAGGGGGAGCATCAGATCCAGAACAGGGGGGAGGAGGGGTAGGGTAAGATGTGGAAGAGGTGGAAGAGGTAGGGAGAGCTGTTGAAGGTGTGTCAGAGATTTCAGAATAGCTCAGAGAAAGGGAAGGATGGGGCGGACAAAAGGTTTGATGGTGATTGGGTGAGCCACAATGAGGTGTTATTTGAGGAGGGGGAAGAGCGAGGCAGAAGGTTGGGGGAGATGGAGGTGAGAGTTTGAAGGGGGAAGAAGCGGGGAGGACGCTTTGAGGAGGGGGAGTGAGAGGGGGGAAATTGAGAAGCAATGAGGAGGGGAGATTTGAAGGGGAGGGGTGAGGGGGGAGTTTGGGAGGGAAGGGACAAGGGGAGGGAGTTGAAAGGGATGGGATATGGGGGAGATTTGGAGGGGAGGGGTGAGGCAGGAGTCTAGGAGGGGAGGGGCGAGGGGGCGTCTTGGCGGGGAGGGGTGAGGGGGTAGTTTAGGAGGGAGGGGGCAAGGGGGGAGATTTGAAAGGGATGGGTGATGGGGAAGATTTGGAGGGGAGGGGTGATGGGGAAGATTTGGAGGGGAGGGGTTATGGGGAAGATTTGGAGGGGAGGGGTGAGATTGGATTTTTGAAAGTGTACGATTTATGGGAAACGAACATTTATTGCAAAATGAGTTTCTTGTGACCTTCGAGTTAAAAATACGTTTAAGGACGCTGGATGGAGGATGGAGTGCAGGAGAGTTTAGGGAATGTAGAAAAAAGGCACTATAGGAGATGGATATTTTTTTTGGGATGAATTGATTTGGTGAGCAAGTCGAAAGCAGCCTTTTAAAGAAGAAGAAGAAAAAGGTGTTATAAAATATGACGGAATACATAACTTGAGGGGAAAGTGTAAACATTGAAGGTTAATGAGTGAAAACTATCTGGGGAAATGGGGGAGAAACACGTGGTTGAAGAACGAACGAACGAATAAGAATGAATAAACGAATTAGAACAGAGAAGGAAATGTTTTTTTTTTTTTTTTTTTTTTTTTTTTTGAGTTGAGATTTACACAAGGAAGTAGGCTATGGGTGAAAAGACTGGGAATACAGAGAACGAAAGTTATTGGATCACAAACGACGGACCACTGAGAGAAAAACAAAGCCTCAAGGTTGTACAGTGCACACTGTACAAGCCCTCAAGACACGACACGAATTAACACGATTTTCAATACAGGTATGAAAGATTTGCACCGAAAAATCTTCGTCGGGACACAATATACGTACAACACCATAAATAAATACAGTTTTAACGAAAATACAAATGGGAACAATCACTTAACTTCGATTTCAAATCGTTCGCGACGCGGCAAAGGCCTTGCTCGCGACACGGCAAACAGACGATCAATTTATGAAAGATAAACACCGAGAAACAACCAAAGTTGCACACAATAACTTCACACACCGAAAGATAAATACAGTTTCGGCAAAATACAATTGTGAACAGACTTAACTTCGAAAAACGTGGAGACCGTGTGGAGCTTCGAAAATCCCTCCCACCGTCACGGCTAAAAACGATACATAGCAGGATATCTCAAAAAGTTGTCGCATTTGGATGGAACTTTGTGGACCGGTTGGGTGTCTGACAAGGACGATTCGATTCGATTTTGGTGAAGATCTGAATATGGATTCGGATATGAGAATTATTTAAATTTTTAAGTGATTCTTCACCATTGGGAGATAGGGCCAAAACTATACATAGCAGGATGTCTCAAAAAGTTACGGATGGATTTGGACGAAACTTGTTGGACAGATTGTGTGTGTGACAAGGAAGAATCATTTCAATTTTGGTGAAGTTACGGATCCGGATCCAACTCGTTGAATTTTTTAAAGTGATTCGTCACCATTGAGTGATATGGCCAACCAGTTGGAGGTATGCTCCCTACTGAGTGCCGTTCTAGTTCCACCTGCTGCAGTTGTCAGGACATTTGGGTCCAGTTGTCAGGAGGAGAAGGGGAAGACCAACATTTAGATGGAAAATCTTAATGGAGAATGACATGAGATAGGTGTATAGGCACGCGCATGTGTGTGTGTGTGTGTGTGTGTGTGTGTGTGTGTGTGTGTGTGTGTGTGTGTGTGTGTGTGTGTGTGTGTGTATGTGTGTGTGTGTGAGCCTGATGTTGGCTTAGTAGTTGGGGTGCCGGCTTGGGATCCTAGGACCCTGGGTTTGAATCCCGGTCGATCGCTGAATTAACACCACGGGGTTGACTCAGCCTGTCGTCCTTCCGAGGTCAGCAAATTGAGTACCAGTTCACTGGTAATTCCCTGTGTGTCGCAAGAGGCGACTAACAGGATTGGCAGCAGGAAGAGAACATTAAACATTGCTTCAAAAAGGGGGCCACGGTTCCCGAAAAAGGCCAACCCCCACTCTGTAGGGAAAATGGCCCCTAAAGGTGTTTCCTATGGATTGGTAGGCGTGTGGAAAAGAAAAATTTGCTGCTGACCCCACAAGAACATAGGATTCAGCTCATATATATATATATGTATAAACTAGCCGAAAGCACCCGGCATTGCCCAGGTTCTTTTTGAATGAATTTACTACTATAATTCAGCTTTTACTCGTGGCTGTAGAAGATTGACTACTATAATTCAGCTCAACTTTTAATTGCGAAATGGGCCCAGCCCGGCCGAAGCGGCCTTGACCGGCCTCGCCACCTAACCTATAACCTTCCCGGGGCCAGTCCCGACATTTTTAGTTCTTTTTGAATGAATTTGCTACTATAACTCAGCTTTTACTCGCGGCCGTAGAAGATTGACTACCATAATTCAGCTCAGCTTTTAATTGTGAAATGGGCCCAGCTCGGCCGAAACGGCCTCAGCCGGCCTCGCCCGGCCTCGCCACCTAGCCTCTAACCTTTCCGGGGCCTGTCCCAACATTTTTTGTTCTTTTTGAATGAATTTACTACTATAATTCAGCTTTTACTCGCGGCCGTAGAAGATTGACTACTATAATTCAGCTCACGTTTTAATTGCGAAATGGGCCCAGCCCGGCCGAGGTGGGTGGGCTTCGACCGGCCTCGCCACCTCGCCTAAAACCTTCCCGGGGCCCGTCCCGACATTTTTTGTATTGGAGGTTTCTTCCTATCTTTCACCGTTCAAGAGATTAGCTTGCGCAGACAAACAAACAAACAAAAACTTTCTTTTATATTTATATAATATATATAATAAGAAGAAAGTTTTTGTTTGTTTGTTTGTTTGTTTGTCTGCATGCGCTAATCTCCTGAACGGTGAAAGATAGGAGGAAACCTCTAAAACAAAAAATGTCAGGACGGGCCCCGGGAAGGTTATCGGCTAGGTGGCGAGGCCGGTCGAGGCCCACCATAGCCGGGCTGGGCCCATTTCACAATTAAAAGCTGGGCTGAATTGTAGTAGTCAATCTCTTCTACGGCTGCGGGTAAAAGCTGAATTATAGTAGTAAATTCATTCAAAAAGAACTCGGCAACGCCGGGTGCTTTCGGCTAGTTGTATAATAAAAATAGGATTGCATATCCTGAGGCTCATCTGGATGCTGGATCAGGAGTAAGTCACTCACCCCCCCCCCCCCCTCTCCCCATAGACCCTGATGTTTTTTATGCCGTGAAGAAGTTGAGGTACATCACGGGTGATGAAAGTTGTGGTGACGTTTCATCGAAATCGTGTGTGTGTAGTTTCGGAGAAGAGGGCAAATACCTATTTTGGGAGGCCTAACTCCCTCCCGCCCCCCCCCCCCCGTGGACCCCACAATGAGCAGAGATTTTGATGTAGTCAATACACCTTCGTTATATGCATCAGATATGACGGGTATGAAGCCTGTGGCCAAGTGTCATCGAAATTGTGTTTGGTTCAAGCGACCATGACTTCACTGACCCAAGAACACTACAAGACCACACATGAACATAGGATTCAGCTCATTGTATAATAAAAATAGGATTGCGTATCCTGAAGCTCATCTGGATGCTGGATCAGGGGTAAGTCACTCACCCCCCCCCCCTCTCCCCCATAGACCCTGATGTTTTTTATGCCATGAAAAAGTTGTGGTACATCACTGGTGATGAAAGTTGGGTCAAGTTTCATCGAAATCGTGTGTGTGTAGTTTCGGAGAAGAGGGCAAATACCTATTTTGGGAGGCTTAACTGCCCCCCCCCCCCACACCCCCGTGGACCCTACAATGAGGAGATATTTTGATGTAGTCAATACACCTTCGTTATACGCATCAGATATGATGGGTATGAAGCCTGTGGCCAAGTGTCATCGAAATTGTGTTTGGTTCAAGCGACCAAGACTTCACTGACCCAAGAACACTACTCGAACGCATAAGCTCATCTGACTCAAGTGCAGGTGAACTAAAAAATAATTAGATCGATGATGTGTTTGTATAGTCTCTGTTTGATATGTGACTTCTCGTTGATGGGTATAGTCTGTCATGGGAGCCCGTTTTGCTATAACCAAGGTGGTTACCGACTTGCAGAAAATGGTCTTAAGTGAGGTGGTTCACCAATTCGGTTGGGAGAGGACAGGAAATTGAGAAGTTGACCAAAGACCGGTCCCAAACGCGTACTTTTGAAGATATTGAACGTTCATAATGGAGACAAGACAGCCGACTTAACGTCACAGTCAAAGAACGGTGAAGCAGCCTCCTTTGCGCTTTGCGATGCAGCCTCCTTCATCATCATCTCATCTAACTACTCCCCTCTGAAACTTGCGCTTCCCAGTCGTCCCTTTAAACTATTGCGCTCCCACGTCATTATCATCCACCTAAACTACCTGCGTCCCCACTACAGGTATCAGTCACTATCTAAACCTTAACGTTACCTAATGTCATCTTCGCTAGATCCCTACACACGATATATCCTAACCCACCCGGGCTAGTTTTCACTGCCATAAACCCCATAAACTATAGCGCATTTGCCCCCCCTGTGAGGGATGGTGGATTCGCCATCCCACCACATCGGGGAGGTCCTACTATCAATTTCGCTCGTCCAAATTCCAACCAATTCAAAAATTTGCCATTTACTGCCAATTCTACCCACTATTATAAATTTCGTATCAAATCACTATCACTATCACTATCACCATCATCACAGTCCACTATATCCTAGCCGCGGTGCGTCGTGACATCATTAAACTCGGTTCGTAAAGCCGAGCAATGAATTCGGGTGGTTTGGTCGCCTGCAGGTTGAATCCGTCCGGCTTTCGGTTCAAGGGAGGTGGTTTGGTTGGACCGAGGCTCCACGCACCATCTCGGCGCGGCACCTTTCGGTCCCGGGCCCGATGGCTCAATCTCCCCCGGTCGGAACCCCGTCCCCACGAGGGGGCACCGTTCCGCTTCCTCCCACTCGCCCTTGAACCGGACCGGTCGCCTCGCCCTACAAGGCCCGGACTCGACCATGCGGGGCGGGGCCAAGCCCGAATCGGCAACGACGCTTCGAAGAGAAGCGACGCAGCATCGATCCACGCCGGGCCTCGCACCCAACAAAGCACCCCTCGCACCGAGTGCTCACATCGGCTATCCGTCGCCCTAACCGCTAACCCGGTTACCGTCGATGCTTCACCGGCATGCTCACAAGCATACGCTACCCCTTTCACCCTCACAAAACCCGGCGTTCCAACGCCGTCCGTACATTCCACCAACGCTCTCCCTGTTACACACCACACCTCTCGCGCACACTCTTGCGCACACTTTGGTCCACACCTCTCCTCCGTTACGTCCTCCGTAACACTCACCATGGGCGTGCACTCTTGCATCCACCCACTAACGTGCTCACATGGGCTCTCCCACACCCGCGCTACCACCAATTCAGGTGTGCTTTCTCGCACACGTTCCACCACCACCTTACTCTCCGTGTCACACTTCGTACACCCCGACGTGCATTCTCGCTCGCACTCGGTTTCACACTCGCGCTCCGATGTGCCCTCTCGCACCTGCGCCATCACCAACTCACTATTCGTGTCACACTCCGTACACCCCGACGTGCATTCTTGCTCGCACTCGGTTTCACACTCGTGCTCCGATGTGCCCTCTCGCACCTGCGCCATCACCAACTCACTATTCGTGTCACACTCCGTACACCCCGACGTGCATTCTCGCTCGCACTCGGTTTCACTCCCACACTTTATAACACACCCACTCGCCGACGCACACTTTTTTTCCACACGCGTGCCATTTCCACTCACACAGGACCCTTCACCAACGCCCGGATGCTTCCTCGATCCCAAGCGCGCGACAATTCTTTTGTCGCTAAACATCCTCTTACAAAATCTCCCAGCACAATACACAACAGCACGACTCACCTGGGGGATCCTTTTCTCCACGCGAACCTGTAAACATCCATTCGGGTTAAGCACAGCATCGTGATGTGAGCAGGGACTTTGTACATAATCCATTTCTCCCTGCAATTCCCGGGCTACCTCCGTCATCTCTTCAATTTTAATTCCCAGCACTGCTTTTTCTTTATTAACCTCGGCGACCGCTGGCTTTAATAAAACACCCTCTACCTCATCGGTCGCCGGCTTTTCCAAACCCCGTGTCGCGATTTCTACCCCCGTCATTGTACCCGCGCTTTCCTCCGCTTCGCTCAACCAGCGCTTTTCGACCCGCGTTACCTCGTCGTGCACCCCTGGGACCCTTTCGCCCAACTTGCGGTCTCTGTCCCTCTGCTCCCTTTTCTCCCTATCGGCCCTCATTCCTTTCGTTGTTGCTTCAATTTGCTCAGTCTGAGCCCTTATTTGCTCACTCTGAGCATCCATCTTATTACTCCATTTCTCCCTGTTTATTCTCAGCGTCTCGGCGAATTGCGCCATGAAGGCTTGCATTTGGACCACCGTTGGTAGTACAAAGGGTGCGGCAAAATTTGGTGCCGCTACACCCACGTGCGCGAGGACGCCATTTTGTGCGTCTGAAACTCCCTCAACCGCCTCCTCATTGCTCCCCTCCATTTGATCCTGGGTTACTCCTAACCCCTCTATCTCTCCCACCGGCATCCCGTCGCCTTGACCAGCCATGGCGCGATTTCAAAGTTCAGGTTTTGTAAAACAAAACAAATTTCGGCCGCTCCAAATTTTGACCAATTTTTTTTTTTTTAATGTTTTAAAAATTTGGTTCGGGCCCCGAATCTCACTCCCAGACACCAATTGTTACTGTACTAACACAATTGGTGTCCAAAATTTGGGCCTAACAAATTTAGTCCCAGGTCCGAATCCCAACTCCTGACAACCAATTGTTACTGATCGCGGTTTAGATGTTACGATGGGCCGAGCGGATGGTCCAACCGCGACCGTTACAGGATCCCCGACTCACCCGATTCCACCCAAACGTTGGCCGGATCGCACCGCAGCTGCTCAATGAGGGAAAAGACTAAAACGACGAATGCAAAGAGGAAAACGAAGGCAAAGAAAGGTTTGGAAATACTACTGAATTTATTGACTATTTACACACATAAGCAAAAAGGAAGCAGTCACGTTTATTTACAAGCACATAAGACGCAGGTGACACAGTGAAATCTTTAGCTTACCTACACAAGCTTAATTAACCCAGGACAGAACAAACAGAACAAACTCACGTACACAAGAAGGGTGGAAAGGCAGGAGGTGGATGGCTGGAGGGAGAGGGAGGTCCAAGGGGGTCCTGCAGCTCAACCGGCGCGTTTAGCAGCCGCCGTTCCTTTACGGCCCTGCTCCAAACCGCCGTTCAGGCCCGCAAGCTGCTGTTGTGGCTGCTGTGGACGTCGCGTGCTTTGCCAGGCCTTGTCCGACTCGTCTGGTCCAAACCCTCAACTCGTTCTTGGTCCACTCAATCTTTACCACCGACTCCTCACCGCAACCAACGCAACCAACTGACCACCACCACCGACTCCTCACCGCAACCAACGCAACGAACTGACCACCGACTCCACTGACTGACTCCTCACGACTCTCTCCACGACCAACTCACGACTCCCTCTCTTGCTTCTTGCGTGCGCCTTTTATAGCGCCTCCGGCGATTAAGCCGCCGGCCTTTTGGACACGCCCATCGGGGTGCTCACCTCGGCCCTGGTTGGTCGCGCGACCCTCTGGCTCCCCCCTTGATGACGACGGGCGGGCACGCCTTTCTTCTCCGATTCGAGCACATGTTCAATGGTGGTTTTGGAGGGGAGGTAATTGGGAATCGAGGCCCGGCAATGACGGAAGGGGATGTAAAAGGAAATGGAGATTTTGGGGATGGGAATGAAAGGGGATCTATTCTCTTTCACTGGTGCAATGGAGTACTTCAATTAATGGGAGACACAGCCTTACCCTAAAACACAGAATAAGAGATAACTATCAACAGGGGTATTCTATTATTTGGCTGACGTGTATGCTTGTGGACTAATTATGGGATGCCCTTTCACCTTTACACAGCTCCGGAGGTAGGGGGGCGCAGAATAAACAATAATAATAATAATACAGCACACAATCAAAAAAATACAGTCCTCATCTCCGCAACAATATATACTCAACATCAAAATAAACTTATCAAATCTTTAGAAGGACACATTGAAATCCTCCACGCAAAAATGAAAAATATTTGAACACAGATGTAAGTTCAGCTATCTTTACTAAACACATGTCAAAAACAAGAGGTTGCCTCAATCACAAAAAAAGCAAAAAGCATGAACATCACAAGGGGTGGTGCAACAAAAGGCACAGCACTGCAACACAAAGGCACGCACCTGAATACAGTCAAAACAAAATGACACAGAAATGGACACAACACTCCAAACAGTCAAGGACTGAATGACAGCAGTCCTCAATATCGTGTGTGTCCTCTCTGAGCTGTGATGCAGGCTGTGAATGAATGAATGATCGTTTTTAAGGCCATTTTCCCCGCGAGAGCGGGGGTTAGCCTTGCAGGCCCCATGACAATCATGGTTCCCTGTTTGAGGCAATGTTTTTATGGCCGGATGCCCTTCCTGACGCCAACGCTTAGTCGCCTCTTACGATGCGCAGGGATACGGTGTACCTATTCTAAACCGGGGTACACACCGGGATAGCTATCTGTGATGCAGGCTATCTACCTCCGAATCATGCTCTGTAGCAGGCATCTGATGCAGTCCTGGGAAAGTCTGTCCCGACCAGAGGTGTCCTGAAACGGGTGGAAATGTCGGCCCATACCATCACTGGGTCCTCCCCAACGATTGATCTGGCCAATACAGCATGATGCATACTTTTCCCCACCTCTGCGCCATACCCGTTGACGCCCATCAGCAGCATGGAGGCAAAATCTGGACTCATCGCTGAACAAGACTGCACTCCACTGTTGCTGTGTCCAGCGGCGATGCTGCAGACACCATCTTAGTCTGTTCCGCCGATGCACTGCGTTCAACACGGGACCTCTGCAAGGATGTCTTGCCACCAGGCCCCGACGTCTCAAGTGCCTCCGCACAGTAGAGACACTGATGCGGTTGTTGTGGCGACCTTTTGTCACTGCAGCTGTTTGCATCACAGGGCGGAAACGATCACGAAGATGCTGCAGCACAATCCAGCGGTCTTGGCTTGGGGTGGTTATCCGTGGTCTTCCTCTTCGTGGACCATCATTCACAGTTCCAGTTTCACTGTAACACCTGGCCAGGTTGGAAATTGCAGGCTGTGAGCAACCAAGACGTTGGGCAATTGTTCGCTGGCTTACACCAGCCTCAAGTATCCCAATTGCCCTTAAACATTGTTCAGATGTCAGGCATGGCATCTGAATTTTCTTGTTGTTTTCCCTGTAAGAAGCCTCTAGAGTCTAGACTCCAGAGTCTAGAGTGAATATAGACAGCAGTAAATGAATGTCGAACCACGAGAACTGAAGGATTTCATTATGAGGGTCATTATTTAAAGGGAAAGATCCCTATACAGAACCACTCAAGCATGCCATTGTTGATCAACCAGGTGATTGAAGTGAAGTTCCCATTACATAATCAGCCATTACAATTGAAGAAACGTGTTTGTAAAGCTGCACATTTCAAAAAATGAAAGTGATCAGTTTATTTTGATGTTCAGTTTCTATAATGTATATATATGTATATATATATATATATTGTTACTGATCGCGGTTTAGATGGTATGATGGGCCGAGCGGATGGTCCAACCGCGACCGAACAGTTATTCCCCGATTAGAACCCGATTCCACCCAAACGTTGGCCGGATCGCACCGCAGCTATTCAATAGGGAAAAGACAAAGGCGACACGGATGTGAAGAAGAAGAAGAAGACAAAAAGGTTGGAAATACTACTAAATTTATTCCTACTATTTACATGCTCAAAGTAACCAAGGAGAAGGAAAGATAATAAAATAATATACAGAAGAATCAGAGACACAGTGCAATTATTAGCTTATACAGACTTAATTAACCCAGGGACAGAACAAACAAAACAAACTCACGTACACAAGAAGGGTGGAAAGGCAGGAGGTGGATGGCTGGAGGGAGAGGAAGGTCCAAGGGGGTCCTGCAGCACAACCGGCGCGTTTAGCAGCCGCCGTTCCTTCACGGCCCTGCTCCAAACCGCCGTTCAGGCCCCCAAGCTGCTGCTGTGGCTGCTGTGGACGTCGCGTGCTTTGCCAGGCCTTGTCCGACTCGTCTGGTCCAAACCCTCAACTCTTTCTTGGTCCACTCACTCTTTACCACCGACTCCTCACCGCAACCAATGCAACCAACTGACCACCGACTCCACTGACTGACTCCTCACGACTCTCTCTCTTGCTTCTTGCGTGCGCGCCTTTTATAGCGCCTCCAGCGATCAAGCCGCCGGCCTTCCTGACACGCCCATCGGTGTGCTCACCTCGGCCCTGGTTGGTCACGCGACCCTCTCGCTCCGCCCTTGATGCGACGGGCGGGCACGCCCCTCTTCCCCTCTATGACGAGGTGGAGACACGCCTTTCTTCTCCGACCCTGCCTCGTGGTCAATGGCGGTTATTGGAGGGGAGGTAATTGGCAATCGAGGGTTGGCAATCACCAGAGGGGATGTAAAAGGGAATGGAGATTTTGGGGATGGGAATGAAAGGGGATCTATTCTCTTTCACTGGTGCAATGGAGTACTTCAATTAATGGGAGACACAGCCTTACTCTAAAACACAGAATAAGAGATAACTATCAAACAGGGGTATTCTATTATTTGGCTGATGTGTATGCTTGTGGACTAATTATGGGATGCCCTTTCACCTTTACACAGCTCCGGAGGTAGGGGGGCGCAGAATAAACAATAATAATAATAATACAGCACACAATCAAAAAAATACAGTCCTCATCTCCGCAACAATATATATATATATGTGTATATATATATATATATATATATATATATATATATATATATACAATTACACGACGACGCATGTACGGCGTCCAACGCAATACCCATTTGGATGCGTTGAACAAGTTTTACAAAACATAACACGTTTCTGTGACGTCACCAATCCACTGATTAATCAGAAAGGCACCAGTCGAGCGTCTACCTCCACCTATGACACCATGTCTACCTCCACCAGACTGAACAGCTTTGGTTTTGTATCCCACTGATGGGCCAGATCTGGATTCGGATCTGAACAACAACATCGAATCGTCTTGTTATTGTTGCTTACGCAACTCATTCACCTAGTTTTGTCATAACCTGTCAACAACTTTTTGAAATATCATGCTTTATCTTACTATAATTCACCAAATGTCCATTTGTCTGTTCCCAGGCACCGCAATAATGGCTGAACTGATCGCAACGATATTTTGGGTGGGTAATCCTGGGACCCCCTGGAGTAAAATAGGCTATATTGTTTTTCAATTTTTCCAATTTTCCAGTTTTTCCAAACACGATTGAATAATATTTATCGATATGAACAGTGATGTGGCTTTTGTTGAAATTCTACAAATACTGTTTAAATTTTGATGAGAATTATGAACCTGCCGCAAATGCGGTAGTCGACAGATGATGGCAATGAGCGGGTTTGATAATATCCCAATGCAACCATCATTTAAAACAGTATTTTGTTAAAGTATCAATTGATGATTGGAATTGAGTGAATACAATTACGATTTTGAATTCGTAATTGTATTCACCCAACCGTACGGAACTTCACATCAGGATTTAAATATTTGTTTATGTCACGAATGTTGTTAAAAGTTTATTTTTTATATTAATGTTATTTAATTTGTGATTGGAGGTACGCCGTTTGGAATGAAAAAATTGATATCGAGTTCAAGTGAATGACGAAATGCCGTGACGGTTTCTACTTTCTAAATGTGAAATTTGTGGATCGCCATATGCAGATTCGCCATTGACTGGGTATGGAACAAACGTAGCTGTTTGTATGCGAACGGGTTCGTTTTTTCATGGAAGTTCTTCACAAACTTGCTCTCCATGTCTGACGTGCGACTGAAGGTGCTACAGGAATGTGGAATTTATTGGTTTCATGATTTAGCATTTGCCGTTTCTGCATTGTCTGTTTGCTTCAGGCCTCCCACCCGTGCGTAGCATGGGTACCTCACTAGTACTATATAATATCGTTTTTGGCCCTTGCAGTCAATGGTGAAGAATCACGTAAACATTAAAAAAACTCGTATCCGGATCCATATTGGGATCTTCACCGAAATCTTATCATTTCGTCTTTGTCACACACCCAACCTATCCACCAAGTTTACCCAGAATCGGTTGACAACTTTTTGTGATATCCTACTGAGAGACCAACAGGGGTGAAAACATAACTTTTGTTCACCTTCAGTGACGGAGGTAATTATTGTACAATTCATTGCATTGTCTGGTCATTTCACCTGATTTACATGTAGCCCCTCCAGGAATCACTGCGATATTGCTGTGAGCATCCCTGAGGCATGACCATTGGTCATGTGCTCCAGATGGAGGAGGGAATGTGGTGAAGCCGGCCTTTGATATAGGCCATGAGCAGGTCTGAGCTTTCGTTGAGTTGAATAAATTTCAGAAACATATTTTCTCATCGATTTTAAAAGTTCGCATCATGAATTTTGTCCAACACTAAGTATTTACCGTTAATAATTAGCACTATTTTCTTATAGCGTATCCACTCGCGGGGCAGTGAGTTGGTCGAGCAGCGTAGTGGTCTTGACACCCAGCCAATCATCAGCCAGTATTCTCACAACATGCACTATAGTCAGTCAGGGGGGTTATATCATCCCATGGGCATTGAATGATTAGAAGATCCCACCTGTCTAAACATGTTATATAGGTACCAGAGAACACAAAAAAAAATCATGTTGGCAAATTTGAAAGTGTTGCGGGGGCAGCCATCTTGGATTTCAAAATGGCCACCATTTAAGGTTTACCATATTTCTTTTATAAATCTGGATTCGAATGTGTTGTAAACCTGATTCTGGTGGCAAAACCTACATTTACCATGACAAGGAGGTAGTAAAGCATACATCTGTCATGATCAGAGTAAGATATATGTGATTGGTGAGCCATACTTATGCCATTTTGAGTAGTCTATCCTTTCGAAAAGGGTTATGCATTGTAATAACCGCCATATTTATAAAGGTGGTAAGGAATGATGTACCAAAAATATTTAAGCACAGAAAGCGTTTGGTTGTAAACAACTGCAACAATAATTGCTTACCTTGGATTTATATTTTTTTTGGGGGGTGGAGGTGTGGGGTATGATCCAAATTGTCCAAACCGGGATATTTAAGCATTCTCGTATCTTCTCATTCAAGTGCAAGCAAGCTGGTGACTGCGGACACCTCTATATGGTCCCTCTGATGGAGGATGAGCATGAAGAGTGTTAGGTCTGTGATTACTGGATATGGAAAGTTCATAGAGTTGTTTGGTGGATTATATATCTAAAATGGTTCATCTTCGGTGTCACTATACTCTTCGTCATCTGTAAGAACTGTGTCTGCTGAATTGTCACACGACTCCCAATCCTCAGAAGGTCTGTGAAGTTCAAACCATTCTTCTTGCATTTACATTGATTGGTTGCACATCGCTTTTGTTATAGCTTTTCTGAGAATGATGGAGGCCTCAAAGAGCATTTTCATATCACCTGTCACATTCCTATCATATGAATCTGATGCAATCTCAACAATTTTATCCCGGGTATCCTTCACACTTGCTAATTCAGATTTATTTCTCTGCCTCGGTTTCATGAAATTCTACTCCAGGGATTTCATTAACAACGAGATATTTGACTTTCTTGCGTGAACAATCAGGGTTCTTAACACAATTTGCAGAGCGAATATCTACAGTCACGTGAAAAAGTAAGTACACCCCATGTAAAGTTTTGACTTTTTCAACACATTTCAACATACAGCTATTTGATCTTCATTTCAACAATATTGATAGATAAAGGTGATATAATATAACAAATATCATGAAACATTGACATTTTGTAGTCGATTGGATAATTTAAATAAACATAAATGCAAATTTCGCATGTGGAAAAAGTAAGTACACCCCATGAAATGTTTTAAAAATATTTTTAACATATGTGGACATATCAATATTTGATCTTCATTTAAACAGCATCTATAGATAAAGGTGATCTAATTGAGCAAAAAACAATGAAAGATTGACTGCAATAATTTATTCAACAAAAAATTAACAGATGCCATTTCCTTCTGTGGAAAAAGTAAGTACACCCTTGGCTCTAATAGGTGGTATTGCCCCCTTTGGCAGAAACAATCTCAAGTAGGCGTTTCTTATAACTGTCTACCAGTCTCTGACATCGACTGGGAAAAATTTTTGCCCACTCCTCCATGCAGAATTATTTCAGCTGTGCGATATTTGAGGGGTTTCTTGCATGCACAGCTCGTTTCAAATCCCCCCACAAGATCTCGATAGGATTTAGATCCCGGGTTTGACTTGGCCATTCCAGAACCCTCCATTTCTTTCTTTTCAGCCATTCCTTGGTGGATTTACTGGTATGTTTAGGGTCATTGTCATGTTGCAAGGTCCACCTTCGGTTGAGCTTCAACTTTCTGACAGATGGCCTCACATTATCCTCAAGCACGCTCTGGTATAATGAAGAATTCATAGTGGATCCTATGATGGTGAGCTGCCCAGGCCCTGATGCAGCAAGCTGCCCCAAACCATAATATTTCCACCACCATGCTTTACAGTTGGTATCAGGTTCTTGTGGTCAAATGCTGTCTTTGGTTTTCGCCAAACATGTCTTCTGGTACTGTGGTCAAATAGCTCTACCTTTGACTCATCTGTCCAGAGCACATTCTTCCAGAAGTGCTGGTCTTTGCCGAGGTGTTCATTGGCAAACTTTAGTCTTGCCCTGATGTTCTTTCTGGACAGCAAAGGTTTCCTCCTGGCACACCTCCCATGTAGATCAAATTTGTGCAGCCTCTTTCTAATGGTAGACTTGTGCACTTTGACATCAACAGTGACAAGAGCTACCTGTAGGTCCCGTGATGACATTCTGGAGTTCTTAGAGACTTCTTTCAGCATCTTGCGGTCTGCTCTTGGGCTGAACTTGCTGGGGCGGCCTGGCCTGAACAAGTTGCCAGTTGTTTGGAATCTTCTCCACTTGTAGATGATCTTCCGGACAGTCGAATAATTGATTTCAAATTGTTTGGAGATCTTTTTAAATCCCTTCCCAGACTCCTAGGCATCTATAACCTTTTTTCTGAAGGCCTCAGAGAGCTCTTTTGATCTAGGCATGGTGACGCCACACACTTCAGCAACAAAGAGCAAACCAAACTAAATGTCAGGTTTAAATAAGACAGGTTCCTCCAAGATCCTCTCTAACGATGTTCTAATCATTTGCACCTGAGCTGGTGCACCTGATTCTAATTTTAGGTATTTGAAGTAGTGATAAATGTAGGGGTGTACTTACTTTTTCCACATGCAAAATTTGCATTTATGTTTATTTAAATTATACAATGGACTACAAAATGTAAATGTTTCATGATATTTGTTATATTATATCACCTTTATCTATCAATATTGTTGAAATGAAGATCAAATAGCTGTATGTTGAAATGTGTTGAAAAAGTCAAAACTTTACATGGGGTGTACTTACTTTTTCTCGTGACTGTATATCGGCTGGTTGTAGATTAGACATACTGAGAACCTCACCATCAAGAAGAGCCTCTTATGAATTCAATATTCAATATCCGAGAATTCAATATCTGCTGCTACTGCATCTACTGCATTGTCTTCTGATCCTTGTAAACGTTGCTTGCGGAGAACATTGGTAACGTGTGTTGTCCAACATTTGTTATGATATTGAATGTCAATAATTGTATTTGCATCCTTAGGATTTATAGCAGTGCTGAGTTTTACACGTTATTTGTCATTATTGCTTTTTTCAACTGCTGAATGGAGTTGCCATCCAGCTTTGTCAGTTCTAATTGTAAACAGTGGATTGCCTCTAGAAGATTTTTCCTCACAGAAAAAGCATACAGTATTGTCATATGGATTAGACTGGGTTAGACTGAAACAAAATATCTCAAAAAGTTGTGGACGGATTTGGACGAAATTTGGCAGAGATGTAGCGTATGTGACTCCGACGAAATTATTAGATTTTGGTGAAGATCAGGATTCGGATCCGGCTACGACAATTTTTTTAGGTGATTCTTCACCATTGGAAGATAGGGCTAAAAACGATACATAGCAGGATATCTCAAAAAGTTGTCGCATTTGGATGGAACTTTGTGGACCGGTTGGGTGTCTGACAAGGACGATTCGATTCGATTTTGGTGAAGATCTGAATATGGATTCGGATATGAGAATTATTTAAATTTTTAAGTGATTCTTCACCATTGGGAGATAGGGCCAAAACTATACATAGCAGGATGTCTCAAAAAGTTACGGATGGATTTGGACGAAACTTGTTGGACAGATTGTGTGTGTGACAAGGAAGAATCATTTCAATTTTGGTGAAGTTACGGATCCGGATCCAACTCGTTGAATTTTTTTAAGTGATTCGTCACCATTGAGTGATATGGCCAACCAGTTGGAGGTATGCTCCCTACTGAGTGCCGTTCTAGTTCCACCTGCTGCAGTTGTCAGGACATTTGGGTCCAGTTGTCAGGAGGAGAAGGGGAAGACCAACATTTAGATGGAAAATCTTAATGGAGAATGACATGAGATAGGTGTATAGGCGCGCGCGCGTGTGTGTGTGTGTGTGTGTGTGTGTGTGTGTGTGTGTGTGTGTGTGTGTGTGTGTGTGTGTGTGTGTGTGTGTGTGAGCCTGATGTTGGCTTAGTAGTTGGGGTGCCGGCTTGGGATCCTAGGACCCTGGGTTTGAATCCCGGTCGATCGCTGAATTAACACCACGGGGTTGACTCAGCCTGTCGTCCTTCCGAGGTCGGCAAATTGAGTACCAGTTCACTGGTAATTCCCTGTGTGTCGCAAGAGGCGACTAACAGGATTGGCAGCAGGAAGAGCACATTAAACATTGCTTCAAAAAGGGGGCCACGGTTCCCGAAAAAGGCCAACCCCCACTCTGTAGGGAAAATGGCCCCTAAAGGTGTTTCCTATGGATTGGTGGGCGTGTGGAAAAGAAAAATTTGCTGCTGACCCCACAAGAACATAGGATTCAGCTCATATATATATATATATGTATAAACTAGCCGAAAGCACCCGGCGTTGCCCAGGTTCTTTTTGAATGAATTTACTACTATAATTCAGCTTTTACTCGCGGCCGTAGAAGATTGACTACTATAATTCAGCTCAACTTTTAATTGCGAAATGGGCCCAGCCCGGCCGAAGCGGCCTCGACCGGCCTCGCCACCTAACCTATAACCTTCCCGGGGCCAGTCCCGACATTTTTAGTTCTTTTTGAATGAATTTGCTACTATAATTCAGCTTTTACTCGCGGCCGTAGAAGATTGACTACCATAATTCAGCTCAGCTTTTAATTGTGAAATGGGCCCAGCTCGGCCGAAACGGCCTCAGCCGGCTTCGCCCGGCCTCGCCACCTAGCCTCTAACCTTTCCGGGGCCTGTCCCAACATTTTTTGTTCTTTTTGAATGAATTTACTACTATAATTCAGCTTTTACTCGCGGCCGTAGAAGATTGACTACTATAATTCAGCTCACGTTTTAATTGCGAAATGGGCCCAGCCCGGCTGAGGTGGGTGGGCTTCGACCGGCCTCGCCACCTCGCCTAAAACCTTCCCGGGGCCCGTCCCGACATTTTTTGTATTGGAGGTTTCTTCCTATCTTTCACCGTTCAAGAGATTAGCTTGCGCAGACAAACAAACAAACAAAAACTTTCTTTTATATTTATATAATATATATAATAAGAAGAAAGTTTTTGTTTGTTTGTTTGTTTGTTTGTCTGCATGCGCTAATCTCCTGAACGGTGAAAGATAGGAGGAAACCTCTAAAACAAAAAATGTCGGGACGGGCCCCGGGAAGGTTATCGGCTAGGTGGCGAGGCCGGTCGAGGCCCACCATAGCCGGGCTGGGCCCATTTCACAATTAAAAGCTGGGCTGAATTGTAGTAGTCAATCTCTTCTACGGCCGCGGGTAAAAGCTGAATTATAGTAGTAAATTCATTCAAAAAGAACTCGGCAACGCCGGGTGCTTTCGGCTAGTTGTATAATAAAAATAGGATTGCATATCCTGAGGCTCATCTGGATGCTGGATCAGGAGTAAGTCACTCACCCCCCCCCCCCCCCCCCTCTCCCCATAGACCCTGATGTTTTTTATGCCGTGAAGAAGTTGTGGTACATCACGGGTGATGAAAGTTGTGGTGAAGTTTCATCGAAATCGTGTGTGTGTAGTTTCGGAGAAGAGGGAAAATACCTATTTTGGGAGGCCTAACTCCCTCCCGCCCCCCCCCCCCCCGTGGACCCCACAATGAGCAGAGATTTTGATGTAGTCAATACACCTTCGTTATATGCATCAGATATGACGGGTATGAAGCCTGTGGCCAAGTGTCATCGAAATTGTGTTTGGTTCAAGCGACCCTGACTTCACTGACCCAAGAACACTACAAGACCACACATGAACATAGGATTCAGCTCATTGTATAATAAAAATAGGATTGCGTATCCTGAAGCTCATCTGGATGCTGGATCAGGGGTAAGTCACTCACCCCCCCCCCCCCTCTCCCCCATAGACCCTGATGTTTTTTATGCCATGAAAAAGTTGTGGTACATCACTGGTGATGAAAGTTGGGTCAAGTTTCATCGAAATCGTGTGTGTGTAGTTTCGGAGAAGAGGGCAAATACCTATTTTGGGAGGCTTAACTGCCCCCCCCCCCACCCCCGTGGACCCTACAATGAGGAGATATTTTGATGTAGTCAATACACCTTCGTTATACGCATCAGATATGATGGGTATGAAGCCTGTGGCCAAGTGTCATCGAAATTGTGTTTGGTTCAAGCGACCATGACTTCACTGACCCAAGAACACTACTCGAACGCATAAGCTCATCTGACTCAAGTGCAGGTGAACTAAAAAATAATTAGATCGATGATGTGTTTGTATAGTCTCTGTTTGATATGTGACTTCTCGTTGATGGGTATAGTCTGTCATGGGAGCCCGTTTTGCTATAACCAAGGTGGTTGCCGACTTGCAGAAAATGGTCTTAAGTGAGGTGGTTCACCAATTCGGTTGGGAGAGGACAGGAAATTGAGAAGTTGACCAAAGACCGGTCCCAAACGCGTACTTTTGAAGATATTGAACGTTCATAATGGAGACAAGACAGCCGACTTAACGTCACAGTCAAAGAACGGCGAAGCAGCCTCCTTTGCGCTTTGCGATGCAGCCTCCTTTGCGCTTTGCGATGCAGCCTCCTTTGCACTTTGAGATGCAGCCTCCTTTGCGCTTCACGATGCAGCCTCCTTTGCGCTTTGCGATGCAGCCTCCTTTGCGCTTTGCGATGCAGCCTCCTTTGCAATTTGCGATGCAGTCTCCTTTGCTCTCTTACACCTGATGGCAGTTTTAGTCGGATCTTTACGCTTTGCGATGCATCCTCCTTTGCGCTTTGCGATGCAGCCTCATTTGCACTTTGCGATGCAGGTTCCTTTGTGCTTTGCGATGAAGACTCCTTTGCTCTCTTGCACCTGATGGCAGTTTTAGTCGGATCCTTATGCTTTGCGATGCAACCTCCTTTGCACTTTGTGATGCAACCTCCTTTGCACTTTTGCGATACAGCCTCCTTTGCGCTTTGTGATGCAGCCTCCTTTGCGTTTTGCGATGCAGCCTCCTTTGCGCATTGCGATAAAGCCTCCTTTGCGCTTTACGATGCATCCTCCGTTGCACTCTTACACCTGATGGCAGTTTTAGTCGGATCTTTACGCTTTGCGATGCAACCTCCTTTGCGCTTTGTGAAACAGCCTCCTTTGCACTTTTGCGATGCAGCCTCCTTTGCGCTTTGTGATGCAGCCTGCTTTGCACTTCGCGATGCAGCCTCCTTTGTGCTTTGCGATGCAGCCTCCTTTGCGCTTTGTGATGCAGCCTCCTTTGCGCTTTGTGATGCAGCCTCTTTTGCGCTTCGCGATGCAGCCTCCTTTGAGCTTTGCGATGCATCCTCCTTGTGCTTTGTGATGCAGCCTCCTTTGCACTTTGCAATGCACCCTCCTTTGTGCTTTGCGATGCAGTCTCCTTGCGCTTCGTGATGCAGCCTCCTTTGCGCTTTGTGATGCAGCCTCTTTTGCTCTCTTACACCTGATGGCAGTTTCAGTCGGATGTTTACGCTTTGCGATGCACCTTCATTTGCACTTTGCAATGCAGCCTTCTTTGTGCTTTGCGATGCAATCTCATTTGCGCTTTGCGATGCAACCTCATTTGCACTTTGCAATGCAGCCTCATTTGTGCTTTGCGATGCAACCTCATTTCCGCTTTGTGATGCAGCCTCATTTGTGCTTTGCGATGCAGCCTCCTTTGCACTTTGCGATGCAGCCTCCTTTGCGCTTTGCGATGTAGCCTCATTTGCACTTTGCGATGCAGGTTGCTTTGCGCTTTGCGATGAAGACTCCTTTGCGCTTTGTGATGCAGCCTCCTTTGCGCTTTGTGATGCAGCCTCCTTTGCGCTTTGCGATGGATTCTCCTTTGCACTTTGCAATGCAGCCTCCTTTGTGCTTTGCGATGCAGCCTCCTTTGCACTTTGCGAAGCACCCTCCTTTGCGCTTTGCGATGCAGCTTCCTTTGTGCTTTGCGATGCAAACTCCTTTGTGCTTTGCGATGCAGCCTCCTTTGTGCTTTGCAATGCAGCCTCCTTTGTGCTTTGCGATGCAGCATCCTTTGCACTTTGCGATGCAGCCTCCTTTGGGCTTTGCAATGCAGCTTCCTTTGGGCTTTGCGATGCAGCCTCCTTTGCTCTCTTACACCTGATGGCAGTTTTAGTCGGATCTTTACGCTTTGCGATGCACCCTCCTTTGCGCTTTGCGATGCAGCCTCATTTGCACTTTGCGATGCAGGTTCCTTTGCGCTTTGCGATGAAGACTCCTTTGCTCTCTTACACCTGATGGCAGTTTTAGTCGGATCTTTATGCTTTGCGATGCAGCCTCATTTGCACTTTGGGATGCAGCCTCCTTTGCACTTTGCGATGCACCCTCCTTTGCACTTTGCGATGCACTCTCCTTTGCTCTCTTACACCTGATGGCAGTTTTAGTCGGATCTTTATGCTTTGCGATGCAGCCTCCTTTGCACTTTGCGATGCACCCTCCTTTGCGCTTTGTGATGCACCCTCCTTTGCCCTCTTACACCTGATGGCAGTTTTAGTCGGATCTTTGCACTTTGCGATGCAGCCTCCTTTGCACTTTCGATGCAGCCTACTTTGCGCTTTGCGATGCAGCCTCCTTTACGCTTTGCGATGCAGACTCTTTTGCGTTTTGCGATGCAGACTCTTTTGCGCTTTGCGATGCAGACTCTTTTGCGTTTTGCGATGCAGACTCTTTTGCGGTTTGCGATGCAGACTCTTTTGCGCTTTGCGATGCAGACTCTTTTGCGCTTTGCAATGCAGACTCTTTTGCGCTTTGCGATGCAGACTCTTTTGCGCTTTGCGATTGCAGCCTCCTTTGCGCTCTTACACCTGATGGCACATTTAGTCGGATCCCAGGAGCATAGAGAGACACCATGACATATTTCACTAAGTGTATTTGGAGTGCCAGGAGCCAACGCCAGCACCAGAGAGACGGCAGAATCGTCAGTAAGTCTATTTGGAATGCCGGGAGGAAAATCCAGGATCAGACAGAGACGCCATGCTATCTATGCATCCGTGTGTCTATTTGGATCACTGGGAGGCAAACCATGCTGGATCAGAGAGAGAGAGACATCACGATATGCTTCAGTAAGTCGGGTTCAAGCTCCGGGAGTCAAATGCAGCGACCAGGCAGACATCATGCTATGTCTGAGTAAGTCTGTGTGGAGTGCCAGGATTCAGAGCCAGGACCATAGAGAGACACCATGGTATGCCTCAGTAAGTCCATGCGAAATCCATCACAAGCACCATTTAAATCCAGGAGGTCTTTGATGGTAAATTACTCATAAGTAGTCGTGCGGTTGCTGGTTTTCAGCATTAACGAAATCGAGTGGGATAAAACCGGCCACGGTGCGTCGATTCACAGACCCTTTCACTGGACCCTCTTAGGGGAAAAAGCAAGATCCAAACCAACTCGTATAACCCCTAGGGCTCAGGAAATGGGGGCATTTTTCCAGCACCGAAAGCAGCGATTAGAGTGGAGACAACACAGACCTTCAGCAAACCCAGCTGGGGAGGGGAAGCGTGGAGGGGCTTGGTGGTGGAGTGGGGAGGGAAGGCCCCAGTACTCATTAACAATGGACCACCAGGAGCGCAAGTTGGCAAATTGGTGGATTATGTGGGCAGCCATCTAGGAGCCATTGAGGCCCATGGTCTGTGCCAAAATGGAGGTCACAGCCTCAATGGAAGTGAGATGTGTGATGCGGGGTTTGAGGAAGGAACTTTCAGAATGCAGCTGCTGGAACCGCTCTGGATACCCCCTCCCCTTTCTGCCCCTCGCCCCCTCCCCAACACCTGCACTTGTCTCTGTCGTTGGGCTGTATATCTTTATTTCAAACCAGTTGTCCAATCAAGTCCGGTCCATTATATTTACGTTGTGACCAACATGTAAACCGCTTGCACCAACCCGTGCGCCACAGTGACGTAATTAGGTGTACATGACGTGCACTCATAGACGAAAAAAACAATTCTTTTCTGTTTTTTAATCGCCATTTTAGCTCATCAAAAGTTGAGAAGTACAAAATCAACTTCGGTGGCCTCGTTAAATATAAACAATCGATTTATATAAATAAATCACGACCATATTGGCATGCATTGGCAATACGCATACATTATAGTACATATGAACTCACGAAGTTCATTTTGAGGGCATTTTAGGCACTCACTAAGTCCACCCGCAGGGTTTGCCTCCTTGACTTGGTGCTGCCAACACGACGAAAAATCTTTTCGATTATTTGACAAAGTTTTTATAAAACATGTAAATCCGTTCACGCCAGGTGTTCGTTGAAGCGTGACGTTTACACCTGAGAAAAGGGCAGCGCTTTGGGGTAAGGGGCTCGAGGGGAAGGTCGCGAAGCATCAATTCGCGCGCTCAGAGTGATGGGCGACGACACGACGGGTTTGGCTTCACGAGGGCGGCCCCGTCGGTAGAACCTTCGCCAGGAGCCCAAGGTCTTCCCCGACCACGTCCAAGCTCCGGTTGCTATCCCCGGCAGCAGCGCCATCAGGTGCTTGAGCATGAACACCGTGAAGTGGGGTTCGGGCCCGGAACAGGTGTCCTCAGAGCAAGGACACGCGAGCGACCGGAGCCAGCGCTCGGCCTGTCCGTGCTCGTACGCGAGGCACGCCAGGAGGGCCGCGCCCGGAGCCGCGTACAGCAGCGCGAAGGCCCCGATCCTCGCCATCAGTCTCTCGAGCTTCACCGTCTTGGCGCCTCCTCTCCGCACGTGGCGTCGCACCCGGAGCAGCGCCGCGAAGCCCCCGAGGAGGAACGCGGTGCCGAGGGCCAGGCACAGGGCGAGAGGGGCCAGGACGAAGGCGCGCTGCGCCGCGGGAGGGTGGTGCCCCACCCGGCACATCCCGCTCACGGGCTCCCCGTCGACCGCACCCAGCGCGAGCACCGCGATGCTCTCGAGACTCGGGGGAAGCCACGCGGCCACGTGGAAATATGGCGCGAAGCCCGCGATGGATTCGCTACTCCACTTTTTGGCCGCCGCCAGGAACCAGGCGAGCGAGAGAACGACCCACCAAGTAGCGCTGGCCATTCCGAAGAAGTAGGTGAGGAGGAAGACCGCCGTGCAGAGGGCAGGACCCGAACCGGCGTGCGGGACGTGCGCGGAGTTCCCCCCGCACGCCACGAGCTCGTGCCCCGCCACGAGGCGCACCAGGTAGCCGGCGGACACGAACACATAACAAACGGCCAGGAAGATGATGGGTCGTTCCGGATATCCGAAGCGGTGCGTGTCGATTAAAAAGGTGGCCACGGTCGCCATCGCCGTCGCCAAGCATAGCGCGGCCCACAGTCCGATCCAAGTGACCAGGAGCGTGTGCTTGTCGGGACGCACGAATGGAGGGTGGCACGGCACGGCACAGTCGGAGAGCGATCTCCTGTCGTCGTTCAGAGAAACCAAGGGTGGACCGCAGGGACATCCGACCGTCACCCCGCGCTTCAGCTTCTCGTTTAGCGCGTCCGGCCATGACGGTGGGTCCGGAGGCGTGCGGGGCGCAGGGCGCTCTGGCTGCGGGGGGAGCACGGCTCGTGGCGCTTGAGGAGCACGGGTCGTCAGCAGACCCTGCCCGCTTCCGTGGTCCATGCACAGCTGATCGTCCTCTCCGTGCGCGGGAAGCCGCTCGCAGCGCATCCTCTCGGGCCAGGCGAAGCCGTACTGACTCATGAGCGGAGCACAGCCCTCCCGCGCCCTCTGGCACACGGCCCGGCATGGCGGGAGCGGCTTGCTGTAATCATGGAGGCAAATGGGGGTATAAAGGCTGCACAGGAAGAAGCGCAGGTCGGGGGAGCACTCGATCTCGACGAGAGGCCAGAACTGGTGCACCTCGAGTCCCGCCTCGTCCTGCGAGCGATGTTTAAACGCGTTGGGCATCACCGTGAAGTTGTAGCCCACCCCGCGACACATGGGCACCGTGATCTCGTCGCAGCGTCTTCGCTCTTGGGCGGAGGTGCCATGCGAGGTCCACCCGGCGGGCGTCAAGATCAGCATCGCCAGCACGACCATCCGCGGAGCCTGCATCTCGACTCGTCCACTTAGGCGTCCCAAGCATCAATGAGATGGACGGACATCAGGAGGGCGGTGAGACCCCGGAGGCGGGAGACCCCGACCCGGCTGGTGGGAGCACGAACCTCGTCCCTCTGCGAGTGCAAGGAGTGATGTCCTCGTGCTGTCTGAGATGAAGACGGCTCGCGTCACGGGGAAGGGGCGTTTGGTAGCCCCTCTACCGACAAGGGGTGATGTGGGAGGGGCTACAGCCCCCCACCCCCCTAACCTCCCTCTCCCCAGGCATGGAGAATGGCTCCGTAATTGCTCAATTAATCCGACGCGACTCTTGAGTCGGGAGCGGCTCCAGACTGTGCGCTCGGCTTGCGCGGCGGACGGACCCCCTCTGGACCCCTTCCACTGCGGTGCTGCCCGGTTTGAACCCCGTGAGCGGCTCCCCCTCCCCTCCCACCCTGCGTGTCGCCGCCCGGCTGCTCTCGTGGGGTTAATCGGGAAAACGAGCTCGCCCCAGGCTCGGAGCTCGTTAAGGCGCTAAAGCAAACATCCATGTAAGGTGTCCCGGGATGGGCGCGCGACCGCCACGACCCCTTAACGCGCATCATTAAAACATTCTTTGTTTTCATTCCTCTTGCGATCACGTGGTTTGGTGCAATGGCAAACAACACGTGACTTGGCGCCACCTCGGTACGAATGAGATCACCTATCGATGTTCACCTTTTCCTCTCATTCCTCATCCTGACTCGCATTCCTCTGTTCTCTCCCATTCTGCACACTTCACCACATTTACCTTGTTTATCAACTCTTCCTGTCTCCTTTACACCCACTCGGTTCCCTTGTCCCGTCTCCATGTTGTCCTGACTCGTGCTGCGCGTGCGATGTCGGAAGGTGAGACACCCAGGTGAACGTCCACTGATGGATCCCCCTGCCTGTGAAACACTAGGATGACTGTGTACACCTGGGTCGGGATTCGAACCATCTCCACATAAAGTAGGCCTACGTAATATATAGACTGTGCTTGCTTTGTAATGGACCTGGACGTTTTGATGAAATGTAAGTTTTATAAATGAGACCGTGTCCGTAGCAATTGATGGTGTAATTTGTCTGTGTTATTTTACCTTGGAGCGCTCACCTTCCATTGGGGGGAACAGTTCGGTATTGATTAGTGTGCGCGAGGACGCTTTGAACGAGGCCTGATTGGACGAGAGTGTTTGAAATAAACAAAACGAGGTTGTACAAATTAGCGGCACAAAGCACAGGAAATGTTGGACAAGCAGAGAGGACAAGAATGTTGGGCAAGCAGAGAGGACAAGAATGTTGGACAAGCACAGAGGACAAGAATGTTGGACAAGCACAGAGGACAAGAATGTTGGACAAGCACAGAGGACAAGAATGTTGGGCAAGCAGAGAGGACAAGAATGTTGGACAAGCACAGAGGACAAGAATGTTGGACAAGCACAGAGGACAAGAATGTTGGACAAGCACAGAGGACAAGAATGTTGGACAAGCACAGAGGACAAGAATGTTGGACAAGCATAGAGGACAAGAATGTTGGACAAGCACAGAGGACAAGAATGTTGGACAAGCAGAGAGGACAAGAATGTTGGACAAGCAGAGAGGACAAGAATGTTGGACAAGCAGAGAGGACAAGAATGTTGGACAAGCAGAGAGGACAAGAATGTTGGACAAGCAGAGCGGACAAGAATGTTGGAAAAGCAGAGGAGGACAATAATGTTGGACAAGTAGAGAGGACAAGAATGTTGGACACGTAGAGAGGACTAGAATGTTGGACAAGTAGAGAGGACAATAATGTTGGACAAGTAGGGAGGACAAGAATATTGGACAAGTAGAGAGGACAAGAATGTTGGACAAGTGGAGAGGACAATAATCTTGGACAAGTGGAGAGGACAAGAATATTGGACAAGTAGAGAGGACAAGAATGTTGGGCAAGCAGAGAGGACAAGAATGTTGGGCAAGTAGAGAGGACAAGAATGTTGGACAAGTAGAGAGGACAAGAATATTGGACAAGTAGAGAGGACAAGAATGTTGGACAAGTGGAGAGGACAATAATCTTGGACAAGTGGAGAGGACAAGAATATTGGACAAGTAGAGAGGACAAGAATGTTGGACAAGTAGAGAGGAAAAGAATGTTGGAAAAACAGAGAGGACAAGAATGTTGGGCAAGTAGAGAGGACAAGAATGTTGGGCAAGTAGAGAGGACAAGAATGTTGGACAAGTAGAGAGGACAAGAATATTGGACAAGTAGAGAGGACAAGAATGTTGGACAAGTGGAGAGGACAATAATCTTGGACAAGTGGAGAGGACAAGAATATTGGACAAGTGGAGAGGACAAGAATATTGGACAAGTAGAGAGGACAAGAATGTTGGACAAGCACAGAGGACAAGAATGTTGGACAAGCAGAGAGGACAAGAATGTTGGACAAGCAGAGAGGTCCTCGTACATTACATTCACCGAGAGTCATCACGACGACGTTTAATGTTGAAGTGGTGAAGGTTCTACGTCCTGCGTGGATGTGATCGCTCAGCAAACAATTATTGGTAATTCAATTTAAGGATTTCCTAACTTAACTCTTCGTCAAATTCTTCCTTTACTTTTGTACTCCTCCGACGCAATGATCAAACTTCTACTTTTATTACTACGACTACAACTACTACTATTATTAAAATTATTACTATTATTACTACTATTACAAGTAACCCTAACAACCCTAACCCTAAGAACTATTATTAAAATTATTACTATTATTACTACAACTACAACTACTACTATTTTTAAAATTATTACTATTATTACTACTACTACAACTACCACTATTATTAAAATTATTACTATTATTACTACTACTACAACTACTACTATTATTAAAATTATGACTATTATTACTACTACTACAACTACTACTATTATTAAAATTATTACTATTATTACTACTACTACAACTAACCATAACAACCCTAACCCGAAGAACTATTATTAAAATTATTACTACTATTACTACATCTACAACTACTACTATTATAAAAATTATTACTATTATTACTCCTACTACAACTACTACTATTATTAAAACTATTACTACAACTACAACTACTACTGTTATTAAAATTAATACTATTGTTACTACTACTACAACTACCACTATTAAAATTATTACTATTATTACCACTACTACAACTACTACTATTATTAACATTATTACTATTATTACTACTACTACAACTACTACTATTATTAAAATTAATACTATTATTACTACTACTACAACTATTACTATTGTTAAAATTATTACTATTATTACTACTACTACTACAACTATTACTATTATTAAAATGATTACTATTATTACTACTACTACTACAACTACTACTATTATTAAAATTATTACTATTATTACTACGACTACAACTATTACTATTATTAAAATTATTACTATTATTACTACTACTACAATGACTACTACTGTTACAACTACTACTATTACTACTACGACTTCCACTACCATTATTGTTACTACTAGGGCATGCCCGTACTATATATATATCTAAAATTATATCCCCCCCCCTCTATTTACATGAAATGGTTTGGTCCAAAGCGAACGGCTTGCGAGTGGTGACAATCCCCCCCCTCTATTTACATGAAATGGTTTGGTCCAAAGCGAACGGCTTCCGGAGTTTGGTAAAGAAATCGCCATCGCGTGCACAAACGCGCAGGAAAGCGAATGAATCGCAAATTCGTTTTTATTAGTTTTAAAACATAGTTTAACGCCAACATAGTTTGCAAACGTGAAATAAATGAATACGCTCTCAAATGTGCCATCCGAGGCAGAGTGTGTCCGCCACGTTCGGCACACGTGATAGTTCGCTGCTCTCTGATTGGTTGAATCGTTTTTTGGACATAGCTCGGTAAGTAATTGTCCGATTAATATGAAACCTTGAAAAGGCACATCCTCGGGTCCCCAGCAATATACCTGGCAAGTTAAAAGTATATCGGACCCGTGGTTGTCGAGAAACAGCGGTCACAGACAAACGTACAAACAGAGATTACTGGAATTATAGATAGACTAGGGCATGCCCGTACTATATATATATCTAAAATTATATCCCCCCCCCCCCTCTATTTACATGAAATGGTTTAGTCCATTCGCAAAGCCAAAGCGGACGGCTTGCGAGTACGGTGACAATCCCCCCCCTCTATTTACATGAAATGGTTTGGTCCAAAGCGAACGGCTTGCGAGTACGGTGACAACCCCCCCCCCCCTCTATTTACATGGAATGGTTTGGTCCAAAGCGAACGGCTTGCGAGTACGGTGACAATCCCCCCCCTCTATTTACATGAAATGGTTTGGTCCAAAGCGAACGGCTTGCGGAGTTTGGTAAAGAAATCGCCATAGCTCGGTAACTACTTGTCCGATTAATTTAAAACCTTGAAAAGGCACATCCTCGGGTCCCCAGCAATATACCTGGCAAGTTTCAAGTATATCGGACCGGTAGTTGTCGAGAAACAGCGGTCGCATACAGACACACACACACACAGAGATTACTGGAATTATAGATAGACTAGGGCATGCCCGTACTATATATATATCTAAAATTATATCCCCCCCCCTCTATTTACATGAAATGGTTTGGTCCATTCGCAAAGCCAAAGCGGACGGCTTGCGAGTACGGTGACAATCCCCCCCCCCTCTATTTACATGAAATGGTTTGGTCCAAAGCGAACGGCTTGCGAGTACGGTGACAATCCCCCCCCCCCCCTCTATTTACATGGAATGGTTTGGTCCAAAGCGAACGGCTTGCGAGTACGGTGACAATCCCCCCCCTCTATTTATATGAAATGGTTTGGTCCAAAGCGAACGGCTTGCGGAGTTTGGTAAAGAAATCGCCATAGCTCGGTAACTACTTGTCCGATTAATTTAAAACCTTGAAAAGGCACATCCTCGGGTCCCCAGCAATATACCTGGCAAGTTTCAAGTATATCGGACCGGTAGTTGTCGAGAAACAGCGGTCGCATACAGACACACACACACAGAGATTAGTGGAATTATAGATAGACTAGGGCATGCCCGTACTATATATAAGCTAGGACGTGCCCGTACGTGGGTGCCCGTTCCTTGCCAAAAAAAAAAAAAAAAAAAATTTGTGTAGGGGTGTGTGTGTGTGTGTAAACATCCTAGGGCGTGCCCGTACGTGGGTGCAAAAAATCATGCGTGCAAACAACAACAACAAAAAAAAACTTTGAAACCACGTGGCAGTAACGACCACAGAACCCCCCCCCCCTCTATTTACATGCAATGGTTTGGTCCATTCGCAACGCCAAAGCGAACGGCGAACGGCTAAATCGCCATAGCTCGGTAAGTACTTGTCCGATTAATTTCAAACCTTGAAAAGGCACATCCTCGGGTCCCCAGCAATATACCTGGCAAGTTTCAAGTATATCGGACCGGTAGTTGTCGAGAAATCGTTGTCGCATACATACACACACACATACACACAGAGATTAGTGGAATTATAGATAGACTAGGGCATGCCCGTACTATATATATATCTAAAATTATATCCCCCCCCTCTATTTACATGAAATGGTTTGGTCCAAAGCGAACGGCTTGCGAGTGGTGACAATCCCCCCCCTCTATTTACATGAAATGGTTCGGTCCAAAGCGAACGGCTTCCGGAGTTTGGTAAAGAAATCGCCATCGCGTACACAAACGCGCAGGAAAGCGAATGAATCGCAAATTCGTTTTTATTAGTTGTAAAACATAGTTTAACGCCAACATAGTTTGCAAACGTGAAATAAATGAATACGCTCTCAAATGTGCCATCCGAGGCAGAGTGTGCCCGCCACGTTCGGCACACGCGATCGTTCGCTGCTCTCTGATTGGTTGAATCGTTTTTTGGACATAGCTCGGTAAGTAATTGTCCGATTAATATGAAACCTTGAAAAGGCACATCCTCGGGTCCCCAGCAATATACCTGGCAAGTTTCAAGTATATCGGACCCGTGGTTGTCGAGAAACAGCGGTCACAGACAAACGTACAGACGTACAGACAGACAGACAGAGATTACTGGAATTATAGATAGACTAGGGCATGCCCGTACTATATCTATATCTAAAATTATATCCCCCCCCTCTATTTACATGAAATGGTTTGGTCCAAAGCGAACGGCTTGCGAGTGGTGACAATCCCCCCCCTCTATTTACATGCAATGGTTTGGTCCAAAGCGAACGGCTTCCGGAGTTTGGTAAAGAAATCGCCAGCGCGTGCACAAACGCGCAGGAAAGCGAATGAATCGCAAATTCGTTTTTATTAGTTGTAAAACATAGTTTAACGCCAACATAGTTTGCAAACGTGAAATAAATGAATACGCTCTCAAATGTGCCATCCGAGGCAGAGTGTGCCCGCCACGTTCGGCACACGCGATCGTTCGCTGCTCTCTGATTGGTTGAATCGTTTTTTGGACATAGCTCGGTAAGTAATTGTCCGATTAATATGAAACCTTGAAAAGGCACATCCTCGGGTCCCCAGCAATATACCTGGCAAGTTGCAAGTATATCGGACCCGTGGTTGTCGAGAAACAGCGGTCACAGACAAACAAACAAACGTACAGACAGACAGACAGAGATTACTGGAATTATAGATAGATTAATTATTAATGCTACTACTACTGCTATGACTATTACTACGAGTACTACTATTACGACGACTACTGGTATTATCACTATTACTACGACTATTATTATCACTATTACTGCTACTATTATTATTACTATTACTGCTACTATTTTTATTACTATTACTATGACTACTACGACTATTATTATTACTATTATTACGATTACTACTACTACTATTATTACTATTATTATTACTACTACTAATACTACAGCTACTACTACTACTACTACTACTACTAATACTACAGCTACTACTACTATTACTGCTACTATTATTATTACTACTACTATTACTATTATTATTACTACTACTACTATTACTTATATATTACTGCCCCAATTATTCCCACCTTGGGGAATCGGCCTGGGAACGTTTTTGATCCAAACGTTTCACAAACCGACTTGATCTTCCAATGAAGGTAATTTGTTCAGTAATTAATAATTTGTTCAGGGTGCCGTGGATAACTCGCCTACTCCTAACAAAGGACACCATGGCATCGTTAACGTCCACCAGGTAATACTCACATCTGGGACACACAGTTTAAGGTCTATCCGAGGGATGGCACACACATACATACATACACATATACATACATACACACACACACACACATACACACACACACACACACACACACACACACACACACACACACACACACACACACACACACACACACGCACACGCACACCTCTCTCTCTCTCTCTCTCTCTCTCTCTCTCTCTCTCTCTCTCTCTCTCTCTCTCTCACACACACACACACACACACACACACACACACACACACACACACACACACACACACACACACACACATTGATGCCTCGCCCTGCCAGAGAAATACCAGGACAGCAGTTTATAGCTGGACAGGTATCACTTGTGTGTGTGTGTGTGTGTGTGTGTGTGTGTGTGTGTGTGTGTGTGTGTGTGTGTGTGTGTGTGTGTGTGTGTGTGTGTGTGTGTGTGTGTGTGTGTGCGCGTACTTCTGGGTTATCTACCAGCCCAATACAATATCATGCGAGTATAAAAAGTAGACTTCCCATGTGTGAGAATTATTCCTCGAATCCCATTTTACATTGACAGCGCGACTACTTCTTGAGCAGCACACAGAATGCATCTTGGGTCAGGCTAGAGGTGACCGAGAAGATGGGTCAGTGCTGAGTGAAGGCTTGCGCTCGGCTGAAGCCTGTTGAACAGTGCAGAGGTCAAGGAAGCACAAAAACCAAAGGGAACCAAGCCTAGGCCCTTGGTGCAGCCATCTGTGCTTCAGCTTCGACGCTTCGATTTATCAGCGAACACTTTTGTCCGTTTTTGCGATTTTTAAAGTGAAAGCAAACATTCCTTGGAAACTTACAGATAAAAATTAAACGCCTCGTATTTCACCAATCTACACCAATTGGGCCCTATTAAGAGTGTGTGTGTGTGTGTGTGTGTGTGTGTGTGTGTGTGTGTGTGTGTGTGTGTGTGTGTGTGTGTGTGTGTGTGTGTGTGTGTGTTAACGGTTTAATATATCACTGGTTAAATTCGCACCTGGAAACAATCACCATGCACTATTGTTGCAAATGGGCGGAGGGATGTACAGGCACAGCCATTATTACCCTGCGCTCGCGAAGCGAAAGCGGGGTTAAGCATGCGGGTGCGTACGTGTGCCGTATATGTGCCGTACGTGTGCGGTGTCTACATTTTAAAAACTCATTTTCTCGTCAACCTTTGGTCCAATTGACATGAAATTTTACCATAGAAGCGCCTCTGCCTGTGGACTTTTTTTTTCCTGATAATTATGACGTCATAGGTCACGTGGTACGGACGCCATCTTGGAAAAAGGTGAAACATCTACATCTCCCAAACCGCTCAATGGAAAAAATTTAAACATGGCTCATTGTCAAGTATACCCCATGTGGAATAATATATGTTAATGATGATGTCATAGGTGCCTCCATTATTACGTCATAATTCGACAAGTACAACGCTTGATCTGATCAGTATGAAAAAAAGAAAATTCCTCTGCAACTGTTATTCCGATGAACACGAAATTTTCAGAATATGAGCGGCTCCTCCTATAGAATTGTTCCATTGATAATTATGACGTCATTGGTCACGTGGTACAGGCGCCATCTTAGAAAAACCGAAAACAGTTGCACCTCTATAATCTCCGAAACCACTCCATGGAAAAAATTGAAATATGGCTCAATGTCAAGCACTCCGCTTGGGGAATAAGCTATGATAATGATGATGTCATCAGTACCGTAATAATGACGTCATATTTCGGAAAGTACAACGATGATCATGTTGCAACCTATGTTTCCCTATCTATATAATGTACATCACTGTCAAGACAAACAACTGAAGGATGAATTTCCTGTCACAGCCGAAATAAAGGTTGATAAAAATGACATCATATGTCACGTGGTCTGGCAGCCAAATTGGATCGAAGCAAAAATCTTTGAAAATATTCTCCTCTTAAACTGCTCAACCAATCAATGCAAATATTTAACTAATTGATCAACTACCCATGGGAAATATAGTTTGATAAAAGTGACATCATCAGTCACTTGTCTGGCAGCCATATTGGATCAAAAAACAAATCCCTTAAAAAACAGAAGAGTTGGCCTGCACCAAGTCCTTCTCAAGACTGCGCAGGGTAAGTAGTCTATGAATACCATCTATTTCAAAGTAAGATGTCGGGATGATTTCACATGATAATCTCTTGTGACCATTGCTACCTTGTTTACATTATTTTTGGCATATCATCCCCACAGTGTGTGCTTTTTCCCCACTTTCCCACATCCCCACTTTGGCAGTGTTCTGGGCCCTGTGCTTTTTCTGGTCTTTATCAATGATCTCTCCGACTCTCTGGAAAATCCTCTCTATCTCTTTGCTGATGACTCCACTCTCTGCCGCTCCATTCCTCTTCGCTCAGATCGGCAGTCTGCAGCCTCCTCACTCTCTGAAGACCTGGACAAAATCATAGACTGGTCAAACAAGTGGAAAATGTCTTTCAATCCTGACAAATCTCAAACTCTTACTATGTCTCTCCTAAAAGATCGACTGGACAACCCTCCCATCTACTTTCTCAACAATCCTCTCCAAGAAGTTCTGTCGCTCAAGCTTTTGGGTCTCACTATCTGCCATGATCTTTCTTGGGAAAACCACATTTCCAAGCTGGCCTCCAAAGCCAGTCGCCGACTGGGCATCCTCCATCGTGCGAAGACCTTCCTAGGCACACCTGAGCTCCTCAACACATACAAGGCTTTCATCCGCAGCTCAATGGAATACTGTTCTGCCCTATGGGCCGGTGCTCCTGCCTCACACCTAGCTCGGCTTCACGCTGTTGAAACCAAAGCTTTCAGAATCATTGGAATCTCCCGCGATGAAGCTATCTCTGAGGGCCTTTCACTCACTCACCGCAGGCAGGTAGGTGGTCTTTCTGTCTTCTACCGACTCCTCTCCGGCCTTGCTCCCCCAGCTCTCTCTGTGCTCTGTCCCCCAAATATTCCTACAGGTCGCACAAGATCTGCCAGCAACCCTCTGATGGTTAAACTGCCGAAATCTCGGCTCTCTGCTCACCTTCACTCTTTCATTCCTCTTTTCTCCCGCCTCTGGAACAAACTCCCACACTCCCTTCAATCCCACTCCTCCCTCCAGGTCTTTAAAACAGCTGTTCACCACCATCTCTATCTTCCCCCATCCAAAACCTTGATCTTTTCTACCCCCGTTAATTCACCCCAGATCCACTTTTTTGGAAATCCCGACTTCTTTCTTTCCTGGAAGTTCTAGCAGTGGCCATGTGTTTTATACCCTTCCCACCCCACTCCCCCCAAGCCCTCTTCCTTCCCCCACCTTCCCATGCCTCCTCCCCCCAAGCCCTCTTCCTCCCACAGATCTTCCGTTGTCCCTGTTCTCTGCTGTTGTACTTGTGTGCTTCGCTCTCTCTCTCCCCATCTTGTCTCCCCCTCCCTTTATTGTGTTTTGTGTCCGTTTTTTAAATTGTGATTGATGTTAGCTCTTACACGAGCCTCGAGCTTGTATACAAAAAAGTCTATAATTAGGTCATGACCTTGAAAATGAGGTCAAGGTCAAAATTTTTTAAATCTCAACCCCTCATACTTTTTATTTCCATTGTTGATGCAAAATTGCATACGAAAAGTCGCAGCCGGATCCGAAATAAAGCTCGGAAATTGGCAGAAAAAAACGAGGGGAAAAAACCCCAAAATGGTCGTTTACGTATTTCTAGGGGTCTAAAAAAGTCTGATATACGATCTACCATTAAATTTGGGGGCACCAATTGTAGGAACGAACCTCCCCCTCGTTTCCCTTCACATTCCAACGTCAGTTATGCAGTTTTGTTTACTTTTCGTTGAATGTTTTGAAGTTGTGAAAATTTCTAGTCGTCCTTGACCTTCTCACTATAAAATGCAGTATATTTGTGTTTAAACCGAGTGCAGAGCTGAAAACAAAATTTGAGTTCGGCTCTCTAAAGAAAAGAAGAACAATAAGAAGAAGAAGAATTGCAAAGGACTATTTTGATTTGGTCATTATTGCAGCTCAAGACACCTGGCTGGAACTTTTGGTGTTTTCGGTCTAAGATCATGAATCTTTCAAATGCCAAATCTGATTCCGATGGACCCTGCTCTGCTACAGTGTTGGTGGCGCCAAAGCGGTTTCTTGGCAAGGGATATACTGGGTGGTTTGCCATTGCCTTCCCAACAGTAGTAAGTGCAGGAATTTGTAATTAGTTCATGATGCCGGAGATAGCTCGCCTACTCTTTCCGGATGCACACACATCGGTGAATCAACCTACCTGTGAACCACCGGGATGGCAGTTTATAGTCGGGTCGGGATTACGAACCCAGGCGAGTGTGCATACATCTCGCTTGTACGGGCAACAACTCAATGGGAAGAGTGAACTTTACGACTGGTGTTAAAGGATGAATGCGAACGAGATGTTTGCAAAATGTCCCAGAAACACCGACGTTAATTAAAAAAATTGATTTTCGGTGTTTCTTTGACTCGTCGGTATCTCGGATAACCTTTTAAACAGCTTGACTCATATTTTGAATCACTGTTGTCTGTTGCCATTATAGGAAGTGGAGATCGAGAGGAGCAGCGTTCGGTTGAACACACGTATCCTTGTGCACCAGGGGGTCGTCTTGGGTGGTTAGCTCCATTTTTGAGACATTACCGTCATTAGTGCATGTAGACTAAAGGATATCGCCAGGTTTCACCGGGAAGTAATGGAATCTGTGGTTTCCTTTGTACGTGTGTGCTTTTCTTTCCTGGGGAAGGCAAACAGTCCGAAACCCAAGGGTCTACTCGACCCCATCCCGCACGTGAGCCGGCGGCTGGTAGAGGCTCCCAGATCGCATGTGCGATGTTTCATGGTGGACGATTCCTGTCCTGCAGAACGTGTTCTTTCACACTTGTTTTTGTTCTTCGCTGTTTGAACTCTCATCGAGCGTAATTGAATTGCCAATTGTGCGTTTACAAGAACCAATGCTGCCATGGAGTCCCCGCAACGGTGTCAGGTATGCAGAGTAATCCATCATTGGAAGAACAAAGGAGTGAGTTTAATTCTCAAATTCGTCCGACCGTCTTGTATACGTGTCAAGCACAAAGACACCATCACGAAGTATCGTTAATTTAATTGTATATATATATATATATATATATATATATATATATATATATATATATATATATATATATATATATATATATATATATATATATATATATATATATATATATATATACACAAAGAATTAAGTTAAGCACCCCCCCGTTTTTTTACAACCTCGCACATTACAAGTTTGTTGTCGTCAAAACAGTGTAATATACCCATGATATTGCTATATTTTCTGGAGAAGTGATATTATGGTCACATAAAAACATAACAATCATGCCGTTTTCAATATTTTATTCTGAATAATTTAAGGTGAAATTTTTTGGGAATTTTAGGCATATTTTCACCTCAATTTAAGTATGGAGCTATAGGTCCATCACGGACAGTGTGGATGACGTTTATGTTTTCTAACGTACAGTCATTGTTCTGAGAAGACCTCTAGCGATCTTTGCGTCAATAACGTGTGTAGGACCCACGTGATCGGATCACTGACTCAACCAATCACTTTTTTTCACTTTGATCACTCAATTTCATCAATGGATAATTGCTAATGTCATACCAATCATTATTTGATCTCACATACCTTAGAATATATGCCAATGTATACATATACACAAAGAATATATATTAGGGGGTGCTTACCTTAATTCGTTGTGTAGGGGTGCTTAACTTAGTTCTTTGTGTATATATATATATATATATATATATATATATATATATATACATATATATATATATATATATATATACATATATATATATATATATATATATATATATATATATATATATACATATATATATACATATATACATACATACATATATACATACATACATATATATATATATATATATATATATATATATATATATATATATACACGTATTTATATATACTAGGACGTGCCCGTACGTGGGTGCCCGTTCCTTGCCAAAAAAAATAAAAAAAATGTCTTCGCCCATGCATGCATGGGCGTGCCCATGGGCCCATGGGCGTGCCCGTAAGTGCGTGATGTGACCGTACAATGAATGTATCGTCCCGACGCCGCAGCTCGGATGGCGCTGCAGTTAATCGGGCCTGTATCGGCAGAGTTATTATAAACGTGTACTACAATCGATCGTACCTTACAAAAATCAACACAGATTGCAACGTCAAATAAATGAATACGCTCTCAAATGTGCCATCCGAGGCAGCGTCTGCTCGCCACGTTCAGCATCAGTACGTCGTCACTATGACTATCCGTAAGTCCGGAAGTGACGTCCTCATTTGACTGTCCGGAAGGTCGCATATCGCAGTTACGATGAATCGCAAATTAGTTTTAATTAGTTTTAAAACATAGTTTAACGCCAACATAGCGCCAACATAGTTTGCCAACGTGAAATAAATGAATACACTCTCAAATGTGCCGTCCGAGGCAGAGTCTGTTCGCCATGTTCGGCACACGTGATAGCTCGCTGCTCTCTGATTGGTTGAATCGTTTTTTGGACATAGCTCGGTAACTACTTCTCCGATTAATATGAAACCTTGAAAAGGCACATCCTCAGGTCCCCAGCAATATATCTGGCAAGTTTCAAGTATATCGGACCCGTGGTTGTCGAGAAACAGCGGTCACAGACAAACATACACACACACATACACACACACATACACACACACATACACACAGAGATTACTGGAATTATAGATAGATATATATATATATTGTTGCGGATCTCAACGTCGGCCTTTTTTCCCCTTGAAAAGGGGGGATTAATCCCCTTGTGTGCGACTGACCGGCGTGAGTCCTGAAGTTGCCCAGCTCCCTCCGGAGAGGCAGGTGAGCAACCTCGTTCGTGACTGCGGACAAGATGTTAATTGCCGAGCGGATTAGCAGCCGCGGCACGAACCATTAGCAGAAACTAGACCCGATTCTAAATGTTGGCCAAATCGTGCCACAGGTATCCAATGGGGAAATCACTAAAACGAAACGGATGTAAAGGAAAGAAGGCAAGGTAGGAAGAACAAATATAATTTATTACTAATATTTACACAATCAAAGGAACCAAGGAGAAGGAAAGAAACGAAAATAATTTACAGAAGGATGGAAGGATCAGAAGGACACAGAGCAATTCTAGCTTACCTATGCAGTCTTACTTAAACCCCAAGACAACACAAAAGACGGACGACAGTCAGACTTACACAGGGAATGATGATAGGAATGACAGGAACGAATGGCTGGAAGGGGAGGAAGGTTCAGCTGGAGTTTTGCTCCCGCCCGGGACGTCAGGCTCGACCTCGACGGCCACCGATGCCACCGATCCCACAGCAATCTGATTGCCGCGTAGCAGCGGGTCGAAGCTGCGTGTCACAGGGGGGCCGGACTACGGTGGTCTCAAAGCTGCGGTTGGTTCACTCAACTCTCTCAGTGCTCACTCCTCCACCGAACGGAACTCTGCTGCTCCTCCTCCACTGAACTCAACTTCAACTCCTCCTCCACTGAACTCAGGTGGGGGGCGCCGCGTGACGGGTTTTATAGCACCACACCCTGGAACGTTCGCGAAACTGCCCGATCGTTCTCTCTCCGCCCTCTCAAGCCAAACCCCTCGTGCTTGGTTGGTTGATCGGGGCTGGCTCACTCCTCCTTCCTATGACGAGGTGGAGACATGCCTTTCTTCTCCGAGTTAGAGCACATGGCAATGGCGGCGAATGCAGTTGGCAATAGAGGCTTTGAGGGAATTGAAAGGGGATCTATCTTATTTCAATTCGGTGCAATGCAGAGTCAATTAATGGGGAACACAGCCTTAAACTAATACACATAAAAAGGAAATAACTATTTAGAAGGGTATATGGTGGCCTACTTGCATGTATATTGACTAACTAAGAGGACGACCTTTGACCTTTACACTATGGAGGTATTTACAAGGAATCATTACATTTTACAGAGGGTGATATTTACAACAATTACACAGGATTCTCAAATCCGCAACACTGCACCCTCATCCTCTCGGCACGTCCCGGGCCTATAAAACTTTACTTAGTGTGGCACGTCGGTGTAGTTCCCTCTACAATTAACCTGACCCTGAGTGTGACAGTTTTAAAACACAAATAAGTATGTCCCTCTGCTGCATTGCACCCTACCTAACAGATTCACGCCCACAGCTAACCGAATTGCGGAATGGTTCTCAAACTAAACATGAACGGTGTGGAGCATTATTTACAAGTGCATACTTGGACTATTTATAAAACGCAACCTAGGACCTGCGATTGTTCCTTTGGGGGGGGGGGGGGGGGTGGGAGACAGCCTGCGCTGCATCGATGCACCAGCACCAACAAAGAGCACCATAAAGCACCAGAAAGTGCACAGTCACCACAATTCAAAAAACCAAACCCCTGGTGCTGGTCTTCCTCTTCGGCTCCCTCTGCTGGCCATTGTTCTTCCTGATGTTGTCTTTCTTCTTCTTCTTACTGGCGGCCTACTTGGGGGATATAAAGCACAAAACATGTCCATTTTTATTTATGGCCCACAGGGGCCGACTATGGGTGGTTCACCTGTGGGCTTGGTGCCACCTCACCGGGTCCGCAAGCAAGATCATGGGCCATCGTGGCCGGTTCCAGCAGAGGGGCCATGCCCCAACCCGTGGGGTCCATGAGTAGTGCTCAGACACAGACATGTGGTCCATAAGTGGTGCATCGATGCAAGCAGCTGGTTGCGGGGGTTCGGGCACACAATGGCAGACTCCCCACGCTCCCCTCAGTGCCCAAAGAGCATGATCCATGGGTTGGGGAAGGAAGACAGAGATGACAGGTTAGCGACGGGTAAGGTCACAAGGGTACACATCAATAAAGGCAATGCAAGGTGAGGTGCGCCTGGAGACCGAGCGGAGAAAAGCTCGTCCCTATCGTACGTCACCCCACCCGTCACCTGTTCTACCCTTGCCCTTACCCATATTTACAAAAACCTACACATTTACAAATCCGTCACTACGTCTCGTCCTCCCTATATTTCCTCTATACCAAATTCGTCACAATCCCATTGTCTAAATTTGCCATCACCAATTCATCATCAATCCTCATAAGGTGGGAGAGATGGAACATCAGCACAATGTCACACCCACGTCATGATGCGTCTCACATTCCAAACTTTTGCACAAAAAAATAATAAAAACATGGCATGGTGTGGAGTTCTGTCACCTCAGGTGAGTGGATGTAGATGGTGCGAGGAGATTTCAATCCTAACTACTTCTAAATGACTGTTACGTGGTCCTCCCGGTAACTACCTGGTCTTGGTGACCCCCGGACCGTGGGAGGGACCCCGCCAGAAAGATATATGGTTTATACGCTTTCGTAACGCAATCAATATGAATTCCGGTCAAGAAGAAACCCCACACCAAGGATCCGGAATAATCAATAATATATTCACTGAGCAATCAACAACCATCAACAATGCACAATCAATATTACAACCATGTGAACTCATCTACACAAACTCTAAGATGGCCATCTTAATCTTATACATTCCTCACGTGAGCCCCACTCCTGACTCCCTCCGTGGTCAATGTCTCTCCTCTCCGCACACGGGCGGTTGAACGAGCCCCGGGCGGACGTGCTCTAAACGTGCCGTCTCGGACTGGGGCCGCGGCTGCAGCGCACCTCCTTGCCAAGCCACGGGGCAAACCCAGCGCGGCGTCCAACGTGCGCGAGGCCCCAAGTGCGACTCTTACGCGTCCTTGTAGATGGGCAAAAACCCAGCGCGGCTTCCGACGCGAGCGAGGCCCAACGTGCGGACCCGTACGCGTCTTTGTAGACGGGGCAAACTGTCCCGGACGCTTGGTTTCGTGCACGAACTCACAGTGACTGGACGTGTCCAAAGGTATTTACCGCCCAGGTAACTCCTCTCGCCAGACGTTTCGCAACGGCGCGTTTTCCGCGCAGCGTAAGGTCGATTCCACCTTCTCGTCGTCGCGGGGCGAGGAAGAAGAAACCTTCCTTTCCCTCGTGTCTTTTTCCTCCGTTTTTCGTCACTTCCGCTTCCGGCCACTTCCGTTTCCTGCCACTCTTTCAGAAGGGCTCCTGACCCTCCAACCACAACAACTACACAACAACTTAATATACTACACACGGAAGCAAAGACCTGCATGGTAATTTACATACATTCACCTAAATATGTAACACTCCCCCCCTTCAAGAAAGAAAGTTTGAACCCAGCGAAAACTTTCTTTGCCGGCCAATTTGGAGAAACAAACCAGATAACTCAACCCCCCCCACATTATCAGTTCCCCCCGGGCACAGTTATCACTTCAAAATAAAGCCAGTTAAGCCACTCGATAGCACTTTTCCGGGAGGCCAAGCCGAGTATTCACTACATGGATGCCTTTAGGAACGCGGAGTTCACGGTTAGTCCGTGCAGGAAAGTTCTCTACATGGGCGCCTTGAGGAACGTGGAGTTCACGGTTAGTCCGTGCAGGAAAGTTCACTACATGGACGCCTTTAGGAACGGCGTTCACGGTTAATTCGTGTAGGAATCTTGGCTCGGCGGCTCCGCCGCCTTCAGTGCTTCAACTTCTCAGAACGTCCCTAATAATTAGGGTGGGACCACTGGTCCCTGTAGTCCCCTGAATACCGGTCTTCTTCTCGGCCACTACTTTGCCAATTCTTCCTTCGGGAGCGGCCGTAACTCAGGGAGCCTCCATAATAATATTGACTGCGGCCACCACCAAAACTACCGCCCAGTTGTCCTCTCCTGTAGACCTCTCGACGCCTACGAAATGCCTTCCCTACTGTTATGGTCCGACCCTCCAAATCCTTGCCATTCCAATTCTTCTCTGCCTCTCTGGCGTCTTTTGTGCTGGCAAACGTGACAAAGCCGAACCCTCTTGACTGTTGCGTTTCCCAGTCTCTTACCAACCGCACTTCCACCAGCGGCCCATATCTGTTGAAGACAGAGGTCAGAACTTCTTCCTCTGTTTTGAAGTTCAGTCCCCCTATAAATAACTTGGCACTTTTGTCACCATCCCGAGCTGGTGTGGTGTTATTTTCCCTGCTGGGCTCTTTATCAACCCTCAGGTTACCATAAACTTGACCCCCGGCCAAATCATTCCCGAGAACCACAGATACACCCTCTACAGGAAACGTGGCTTGTAAACCGACGGTGACCGGTCCTGACACCAAATCGGACTCCAACTGGATGACCTGAAGGGGAGCACTAACACCGCCCCCGATCCCCTGTAAACGAACACTATCCCTCGTTGCCGTCTCCTCGGACCATGGCAAAATGCCTTCAAGCATTAAAGATTGATGGGCCCCTGTGTCTCTCAATATCCTAACCGGTCTCCGGTTAGTCGAGGCTCCATCCAGTGACACAAACCCCTCGGAAATAAATGGTTGGTAACCCTCTTGATGGCGATTTCTTACGCTAGCCATCGCATTCGGAGTTGTAATAGTCGGACTCCGCTCTGGGTTGTCCCTTTTCATGAGGTAACAACTGGACATCAAGTGTCCAGGTTTTTTGCAAAACGCGCAAGTAGGCCCGGAGGAAAAACTCGGGGTCTGCCTCGGGCCCCCCGAACTATAAGTTTGTCTTGGGCCCGCATCCCTCTGATTTCGAACCGGTGGGGTATCATAGTTGTCCCCATAATCATCTCGAGGCCGCCGCCATGTATGGTCGTTCTCCGCACCTGCTGTTCCCCACCTCCCCTGCGGAGATCTAGGCGAGGAGTTAGGTTCGTGGACCCCTATTCGGTGGGTTAAGGCATAATCATCTGCCATGGTGGCTGCGTCCCACAACTTTGGTACCTTCTTTTCCTGCAGGTACACTTTGATGTCCTCGTGGACACACTGCTGGAATTCCTCCACCAGGATCAAGTCCCGCAATGTCTCGAAGTCTTTCCCGACTCCTTTTGACTCACACCACCGATCAAACATGTTTTCTTTCACTCTGGCAAACTCCACATGGGTCTCACTCTCCCTCTTCCTGGCATTCCTGAATTTTTGCCTGTAAGCTTCCGGAACCAACTCATAGGCCTTGAGGATGTGCTTCTTCAGTACCTCATAATCTGCACATTGGTCCATTGGTAGCGCCGAATAAATTTCCTGAGCTTTCCCCACCAGCACACTTTGTACGAGTATGGTCCAGGCCTCCTCCGGCCAGTTTAATTGTCGAGCCACTTTCTCAAAGTGTGGAAAAAATTTCGCGACTTCTTTTTCACTGAACGGTGGAACCAGCCTCACATGTCTGCCCACATCCCAGGTTTTCTGGTTAGGTGTCGACCCCGTCAGCAAGGGTGGTGCCTCTCCCCGTTCTCTCATTAACTCCAGCTCCTTGAATTTGATTTCTTGCTGAAGCTGCATGTCACGTTCCTTTAATTCCCTTTCCGCTTTTCTCTCCTCTGCTTCGAGGTCCCTTGCAGCTCTCCTTTCCTCTGCTTGTTCCTTTTCTCTTCTTTCCTGGAGTTCTCTTTCCACTCTCCTTTCCTCTGCTTGTTTCTCTTCTCTCCTCTCCTCTGCTTTCCTTTCTTCTTCTGCTCTTTCCTTTTCTGCTTTCCTTTCTTCTTCTGCTCTTTCCTTTTCTGCTTTCCTTTCTTCTTCTGCTCTTTCCTTTTCTGCTTTCCTTTCTTCTTCTGCTAACCTTTCCTGGAGTTCTCGTTCCACTCTCCTTTCCTCTGCTTGTTTCTCTTCTCTCCTCTCTTCTGCTTTCCTTTCTTCTTCTTTTAACCTTTCCTGGAGTTCTCGTTCCACTCTCCTTTCCTCTGCTTGCTTCTCTTCTCTTCTCTCTTCTGCTTTCCTTTCTTCTTCTTTGATCCGTTCCTGGCTCCGTAATTGCAACTCCAGTTTCCGGAGCTCCACGTCTTCTGGTTCTTCGGGTAGCCACTCCCAGGCTAACTCGTCCCATGTTCCTAATCCCACCATAGATTGTATCACCGTGGCCTGCAACTCTGCCTTCCTCAAATTAGTTCGGACCTCCAAGTTAAAATGTTTGGCCACTTTCAAGAGATCCGACTTTAGCAACGCTCGGAACTGTGCCTCACTCGGGGTTACCCCAAAGTTCTGTGCCACAAACGCCATGGTGCCTATCGTTAACACCTGTTAACCTTCACCCCAAGACTTTCCCCAATTTCTCAAAAAAAAATATTACCAATTAATAATTAATTAATAAATTTTAATTACCAAAAATATTATTATTTTATTATTTTATACACTTTTAGATCCCGGACGAGCCCCCAATTCTGTTACGTGGTCCTCCCGGTAACTACCTGGTCTTGGTGACCCCCGGACCGTGGGAGGGACCCCGCCAGAAAGATATATGGTTTATACGCTTTCGTAACGCAATCAATATGAATTCCGGTCAAGAAGAAACCCCACACCAAGGATCCGGAATAATCAATAATATATTCACTGAGCAATCAACAACCATCAACAATGCACAATCAATATTACAACCATGTGAACTCATCTACACAAACTCTAAGATGGCCATCTTAATCTTATACATTCCTCACGTGAGCCCCACTCCTGACTCCCTCCGTGGTCAATGTCTCTCCTCTCCGCACACGGGCGGTTGAACGAGCCCCGGGCGGACGTGCTCTAAACGTGCCGTCTCGGACTGGGGCCGCGGCTGCAGCGCACCTCCTTGCCAAGCCACGGGGCAAACCCAGCGCGGCGTCCAACGTGCGCGAGGCCCCAAGTGCGACTCTTACGCGTCCTTGTAGATGGGCAAAAACCCAGCGCGGCTTCCGACGCGAGCGAGGCCCAACGTGCGGACCCGTACGCGTCTTTGTAGACGGGGCAAACTGTCCCGGACGCTTGGTTTCGTGCACGAACTCACAGTGACTGGACGTGTCCAAAGGTATTTACCGCCCAGGTAACTCCTCTCGCCAGACGTTTCGCAACGGCGCGTTTTCCGCGCAGCGTAAGGTCGATTCCACCTTCTCGTCGTCGCGGGGCGAGGAAGAAGAAACCTTCCTTTCCCTCGTGTCTTTTTCCTCCGTTTTTCGTCACTTCCGCTTCCGGCCACTTCCGTTTCCTGCCACTCTTTCAGAAGGGCTCCTGACCCTCCAACCACAACAACTACACAACAACTTAATATACTACACACGGAAGCAAAGACCTGCATGGTAATTTACATACATTCACCTAAATATGTAACAATGACATTAACACACTTTACACTACCCGGGGTCTTTCCCTGCCAATCCATTGGCCAGCTTACTCTGTGGGTTCTACCAACCAATTCCCATTGACCAAACTGTGGTGCTTCATCAATTTCGGGTCTCACTCCCCCGATTCAACTCCCTGTGCCTTTGCACAATTTCAGGACTGGGTCGTGTGGCTCTCCCAGCAGGTCTAGCCACCTGCACACCCCCACCACTGCAGTTGCCTCCGAGCTTACCTGCTCCTTACCCTAACCTATATACCTGGGGAAGGCCCTCTGGCGCTCTCCCCACTCGGTGCCCTCTCTGGCACTGGGCCACCCGGGTCCGTCCTCCGGATCCTCGGGCCCCATCTACAACTCTACCAGCTCCCAGAGCCCACCTGCGGCCTCACCTGGCCGACATCCTAACAGTGGTGGAGTGCCCATTTAACTACACACACTAACAGGCCACACGCCCAGCCATTTCCACGTCACGAATGCACCCATCCAAACACCATTCTTCCACACGCACCACAGATGCCAATATCCAACCACAATTTACCTTCTCCCTCTACCTAACTCTTAAACTACCCTCCCCGGGTATTCGTGATGGGGTCCATCCTCCCCATACACACCTTCGCACCATCCACTCCACTCCACAGTTTCCACCATACTCACTCCACACCATCCATTCCATACTCCATAGATTCCAGACCATTTATTCCATACAACCATGCTCACCTATTTGCACACCTGTGCCATCATTCCTGGTGCTTCCTGCACCCTCCTTCCTCCAGGACCATTTGCTCAACACAACACTCAATCACTATTACTCACTCATACACTGCTCCATACACTTCCATGCTCAATACAACTCACAATCACCTCACACCTTTCACAATACAAGTCCGAATACACTTTCAATTCCCAAACACATGGCATCATCTGATCTACCTACTCCCCTCTGAAACTTGCGCTTCCCAGTTGCCCCTTATACTATTGCGCTCCCTCGTTATTATAATCAAAACTAATCTACCTACGTCCCCACTACAGGTGGAATGTCGCAACTTACCTCTACCGTTACCTATGGTCATCTTCTCTAGATCCCTAATCCATTATCCTAACCCTCCCCCGGCGAGCTTACACTGCCATAAACCCCATAGCTATTCCTCATGTGCCCCGTGGGGAGGGATGGTGGATTTGCCATCCCACCACATCGGGCATCTCCCATTATCAATTTTGCCATCAAATTCCTACCAATCAAAATTTGCCAATCACTGCCAATCATTCTACCCATCAGTTGCCAATCAAATTCCCTATCCCTACCAAATGTCCTTTAACTTGAGCCTCGGTGCGTCTTTACATTTTCAAAGCCCGGCTTCGCGGAGCCGAGCAATGAATGCGGGTGGTTTGTTGCCAGCGGTTGGATCCGTCCGGCATGCGGTGCAGGGAAGGAGGTTTGCTCAGGCCGAGATCCCAAGGTCCACCTCGGCGCGGAGCCGTCCGGTCTCCTGCCCGATGGCCCGATCTCACCCTGCCGGAACGCCACAACCACAAGGGGTCACCGTGCCGACCCTTCCTACCGGGCCACCCGCTCCGCTTAGCGGAGCACGGACGCGACCGTGCAGAGCGAGGCCCAGTGTGGATCCCGCACGGCGGTTCTTTCGAAACCGCCGTGGTTACGATCCCCGCTGGTTCCCGCTGCACACAAAGCCGGGCATGAACCGGGGGCTCGCTTCGGCTACAAGTCGATCTAACCGCTGCTCCGTTTAACGTCGATGCTTCACTTGCATGCTCACACCACGCGTTCCGTTCCTTATTCGCACATCCAGGTGTCTCCATACACTTCGTTATTGCACCTTCTCTTACACACACCCCCAGGTTCACTCATTACGCTCGCAGACTTCCTTACCCACCCCACCAGCGCACACCTTAGCACACACTCGTCGTTCGCACCCTCATCAACACACCTCTTTGCGCCCACACCTCGGTCACGTCCTCTGTGACAATCACGGGTGTGCACTCATCTGCACACCCAATCACGTGCTTCACTACCAACTCAAGCATGCATTCCCACACGCGCTCGACCATTTCAGGTGTGCATCCTTCCATTCCAGGTGTGCATCCTCTCTCACCTGCTTCAACCTACTCGTGCTCTGTGTCGCTTTCGTCACTCTCACCACCACACTCGGTCACGCATTCACCCTTACTCTCGACGGCGCACTCTGTTATCATGCACCCATCCATTACACACCTTTGTCATGCATCCTCTTGTGCACACTCTCCCGTTACGTCCTCCGTAACACTCACCACAGGTGTGCACTCTTCCGTTGCATCCCCTGTAACACTCCCCATCACGCGCTTCAAGGTGCCCCCGCGCACCTGCTCCACGACCAACTCACTCTCGACAGCACACTCAGTCCTCGGCGCGCACTTGTTCCTCACACACCCCATAGTTGGACATCCTCGCACACCTCCTCCTTCACACTCTGTACCTGTCGCACACCTCACCATTGGTCCCTCACGAGCACCCGGGTCTAAACCAACACCCAAGCTGACTGAATCTCCCCTCACACCATATACATTTCAGAGTATATCGCCACTCACCTCGGCACCTCGTCTTCGCTCCTCCTCCGCCACCTGCAAACTCTTTATTTGGTGAGTAAGCACATAATCACGATTTGAGCACCGACCTTGCACCAATTCCATCACCTCCTCCTTTATCTCTCTCTTAGTTTCCCTCCGTTTCTTCTTAATTTCACTCACCCCCTCTTCCACTTCCTCTAACTTTTGCTTCACCTCTTTCATTTCCCGGTGCGCCCCCTCAATTTCTTCCTCTAATGCCACCTTGGTCGTTTCTATGTGTGTCCTTACTTCCCGTTCTTTCATCTCCATTGCTTCTGTTACCTCGTCCAACCTCTTTGTCAACCCCTCATGTACCATCTGACATTCCCTCTTTGTCGCTATAAGTTCCTTTTTTATTTCTTTCTGTGTCGCCTTTAACCCCCCCGATTACCGCGGTGTTCTTCTCCACTTGCTCCACTAATTCCTTTTGTCCCACCGTCAGCTGCTCTACTCCCCTCGTCAGATCCTCTATTCCCCCCTGTAACCTAGCCGTCCTATTTCTCACCTCTTTCTCCCTACGCTCCTTACCTCGCTTTACCTCCTCACGTACCACCGAGACCTCCTCGCTCACACCTCGTCTGATCTCCTCCCCCATTTCTCCCATCTCTTTGGTAGATGCTGCCCTCATCTGTTCCAAATCATTCCTCTGGGCATCCAATTTAGTTTCCAACCCGATTTTCACCTCCTCTATCTGATCCCCCATCTGCTTAATTTCCCGGGCTGATTGCTCCCCTATTTCCCTCAATTTGCCTTCCATAGTGTTTTCTAACCCCCCTAACCCATTCTTCACCCCTTCCATCTGGTTCTCCTGGGCAGCCATTCTATTTTCCAACCCCGTTAACCCCTCCTTCATTTCCCCCATTTGATTACCCATGTCCCCCAGTTGTCCCCCTAATTTACCTTCTAGCCCTTCCAACCTGTTGTCTAACCCTTCAAATTATTGTCCAACCCCTCAAATTTGGCTTCTAGCCCCCCGATTTGGCTTCCCATATCATTCCTCAATTCCCCGATTTGATTGCCCAACCGTTCACTGGTACCCCTTGCTTCGTCCCTCATTGCTCCCATTTGGCCTCCCAATTGCTGCCGCATTCCCCTGAAATTATCGTCTGTCTTTACCATAAAGGCTATCATCTGCTTCATAAACAGGTCCAAATTCATTGGTGGCGCGGGCTCAGCTGCCGCAACCACGTGCGCGAGGGTGCCATCTTGTGCACCTGATATCCCCGCAACCACATCTTCATTGCTCTCCTCCTCCATTATTACACCCTCATCCTCCCTGGGGTCCTGGGTTGATTCTGACCCCTCTTCCAACTCACCCACCAGCCTTGAGCATCCATGGCACGATTTTAAATTTGGATGTTAAAATGAAATTTTGGGCCACTCGTAATTTGAGTGCACGAAGCGCACTTCAGGTCCGAATCCCACTCCTGACACCAATTGTTGCGGATCTCAACGTCGGCCTTTTTCCCCCTTAAGAAGGAGGGATTAATCCCCTTGTGTGCGACTGACCGACGTGAGACCTGAAGTTGCCCAGCTCCCTCCGGAGAGGCAGGTGAGCAACCTTGTTCGCGACCGCGGTCAAGATGTTAATTGCCGAGCGGATTAGCAGCCGCGGCACGAACCATTAGCAGAAACTAGACCCGATTCTAAACGTTGGCCAAATCGTGCCACAGGTATCCAATGGGGAAATCACCAAAACGAAACGGATGTAAAGGAAAGAAGGCAAGGTAGGAAGAACAAATATAATTTATTACTAATATTTACACCATCAAAGGAACCAAGGAGAAGGAAAGAAACGAAAATAATTTACAGAAGGATGGAAGGAACAGAAGGACACAGAGCAATTCTAGCTACCTATGCAGTCTTACTTAAACCCCAAGACAACACAAAAGACAGACGACAGTCAGACTTACACGCGGAATGATGATAGGAATGACAGGAACGAATGGCTGGAAGGGGAGGAAGGTTCAGCTGGAGTTTTGCTCCCACCCGGGATGTCGGGCTCGACCTCGACGGCCACCGATGCCACCGATCCCACAGCAATCTGATTGCCGCGTAGCAGCGGGTCGAAGCTGCGTGTCACAGGGGGGCTGGACTACGGTGGTCTCAAAGCTGCGGTTGGTTCACTCAACTCTCTCAGTGCTCACTCCTCCACCGACTGAACTCTGCTGCTCCTCCTCCACTGAACTCAACTTCAAGTCCTCCTCCACTGAACTCAGGTGGGGGGCGCCATGTGATGGGTTTTATAGCGCCACACCCTGGAACGTTCGCAAAACTGCCCGATTGTTCTCTCTCCGCCCTCTCAAGCCAAACCCCTCATGCTTGGTTGGTTGATTGGGGCTGGCTCACTCTTCCATCCTATGATGAGGTGGAGACACGCCTTTCTTCTCCGAGTTAGAGCACATGGCAATGGCGGCGAATGCAGTTGGCAATAGAGGCTTTGAGCGAATTGAAAGGGGATCTATCTTATTTCAATTCGGTGCAATGCAGAGTCAATTAATGGGGATACAGCCTTAAACTAATACACATAATAAGGAAATAACTATTTAGAAGGGTATATGGTGGCCTACGTGCATGTATATGGACTAACTAAGAGGACGACCTTTGACCTTTACACTACGGAGGTATTTACAAGGAATCATTACATTTTACAGAGGGTGATATTTACAACAATTACACAGGATTCTCAAATCTGCAACAATATATACACACACACATATATATATATATATATATATATATATATATATATATATATATATATATATATATATATATATATATATATATATATATATTATTACGGATCTCTAAGTCGGCCTTCTTCCCCTTAAGAAGGGGGGATTAGTCCCTTTGTTTGTGACTGACCGACGTGAGTCCTGGGGGTCCCAACACTCCCAGGAGCAGCCAGGTTTTTTTTGGTCTACAAAAAGTCCCAAGGACCTGAGTGCCACTCCTGACCGCGAGCAAGGGAGGGACTCCCGCTCGAACCCCGTTTTCAGATGTTATGATTGCCGAGCGGTGTTAGCAACACGACGTTCGAGCCCTTACCAGAGACTAAACCCGATCCTGGAACGTCGGCCGAAATCGCGCCACAGGTTTTCAATGAGGGAAATCACAAAAACGACCGGACTAGCATGAAGAAGAAGAAAAATGTCGGAAATACAAATGGAATTTATTACTAATATTTACACAAATCAAAGGAACCAAGGAAGGAGGAAGAATAAGAAAATAAAGACAGAAGGAGTAAGAAGACACAGTGCAAATACTAGCTTACCTATAAACAGTCTTACTTAAACCCCAGGACAACACAGAAGACGGACGAACAATCAGACTTACACGGGGAAAGATGATAGGGATGAATCGCTGGAAGGGGAGGAAGGTTCAGGTGGGATGGTAGGACGACCGGGCCGGGAGCGAGCAGCCGCCGGCTCTCAGCCCTCTGGTCCACACCGCCGGGATGCTCCCAGCAACGCGTTAGAGCCCGTTGTGGCAAGGCTGGTTGGCAACAGCGTCTCCCTCACTCGTACTCCCGCAGGTTGCACGTCTCCCTTCACCAACTCAAGCGCCTTCCTTACAGCAACTGCCTTCTGCTCCCTCGCTCCTTTGACTCCCTCAATCCTCTGCTGAACTCTTACGCACTTTTGGTGGACTGCCAACTCTGACGCCTCTCTCTCTTTCACAAATGGCTTGCTGTCTCTCTCTCTCAAAGATCTTGCGCGTGCGCTTTTATTGCGCCTGGGGCGATCAAGCCGCCAGCCTCCTGGACACGCCCATCGGTGAGCTCGCCTCGGCCTTGATTGGTCGCGAGGGCTCACCGATCGCGCCCCTAGAGGAGGCTTTGGCAAGGCCACGCCTTGTTCCTGGCGCGGGCTGACTCCTCCCACCTTCTGCTCCGAGATGACCTCGTGCGTAATGGATGGCGAATGCAGTTGGCAATGCGAATTGCGATGGTGATGCCATTAACCCCACCCAAAGTTACTGGCGCTTCAAAGATGCCATGGGGGCTTCGGAGGGACGTAATCTTATTTCATTTGATGCCATGCAGAGTCGACTATTGGGAAACACAGCCTTAAACTACATAGAATAAGGAGATAACTATAAGAGAAGGAAATCTATGATTTGCTACGTGATTGTAGATGGAATAACAAAGGGGATGACCTTTGACCTTTATACACAAACTGGAGGGTGATATTTCCAACAAGCTTCATTACACTTACAACAATACAAAACCACAACAATTCCCAAATCCACAACACTGCACCCTCATCCTCCAGGCACGTCCTCTGGCCTATAAAACTTAACTTTTAGTGTGACACGTAGGTGTAATTCCCTCTACAATTAACCTGACCCTGAGTGCGACAGTTTAAAAACACAAATAAGTATGTCCCTCTGCTGCATTGCACCCTATCGAACAGATTTACGCCCACAGCTAACCGAATTGCGGAATGGTTCTCAAACTATACATTTACGGTGGGGAGCATTATTTACAATTGATGCTGGTATTTACAAAACTAACCCAGGACCTGTGATTGTTCTTTTGGGGGGGGGGGGGGGGGGGGACAGCCTGCCCTGCATCGACGCACCATTACCAATAACCAGCACCATAAAGCACCAAAAACGCACCGGAGTGCACAGTCACCACAGTCAATAATAAACAATAAACAAACCCCTGGTGCTGGTCTTCCTCTTCGGCTCCCTCTGCTGGCCATTGTTATTCTTGATGTTGTCAAACATCATCTTCTTGGTTGCGGCCTATTTGTGGAAATAAAAATATTGCACAAACGTGTCCACTTTTATATATGGCCCACAGGGGCCGACTATGGGTGGTTCACCTGTGGGGCATAGGTGCCACGTGACCGAGGTCCGCAAGCAAGATCTTCCTCTGGCCAACCTGGCCGATTCCAGCAGAGGGGCCATGCCCCAACCCGTGGGGTCCATGAGTGGTGCTCAGCCACAGACATGTGGTCCATAAGTGGTACATCGATGCAGACAGCTGGTTGCGGGGGTTCTGACACACAATGGTGGACTCCCGCACGCTCCCCTCGGTGCCCAGAGAGCACGATCCATGGGTTGGGGAAGGAAGACAGAAAGGACAGGTGAGCGAGGGGTAAGGTCACAAGAGTACACATCAATAAAGGCAATGCAAGGCGAGGTGCGTCTGGAGACTGAGCGGAGAAAAGCTCGTCCCTACCATACGTCACCCCCCCCCCCCCCTGTTACCTACTCTACCCTTGCCCTTACCCCATATTTACAAAAATCTACACATTACCAATTCGTCGCTACCGTCACGTCTTCCCCACATTTCCCCTAATACCAAATTCGTCACCACAATCCCTCCAACAAAATTTGCCATCACCAATTCATCATCAATCCTCATGAGGAGGGAGAGATGGAACACAACACAATGTCACACCCACGTCATGATGCGTCTCACATTCCAAACATCTGCACAAAAATAATAAAAACAACAACACGGCATGGTGTGGCGTTGTCACCTCCGGTGAGTGGATGTAGATGGTGCGAGGAGACTTCAATCCTAACTATCCTCTAAATGACGTTAACACACTTTACACTACCCGGGGTCTTTCCCTGCCAATCCATTGGCCATCTTACTCTACGCGGTTTTAAGAACCAAATTCCCCATTGACCAAACTGTGGTGCTTCCTCAATTTGGGGTCTCACTCCCCCGATTCAACTCCCTGTGCCTTTGCACAATTTCAGGACTGGGTCGTGTGGCTCTCCCAGCAGGTCTACCCACCTGCACACCTCCACCACTGTAGTTGCCTCCGAGCTTACCTGCTCCTTAACCTAACCTATCTAACTGGGGAAGGCCCTTCTTGGCGCTTACCCCACTCGGTGCCCTCTCTGGCACTGGGCTACCCGGGTCCGTCCTCCGGATCCTTGGGCCCCATCCACAACTCTACCGGCTCCCAGAGCCCACCTGCGGCCTCACCTGGCCGACATCCACAGTGGTGGTGGAGTGCCCATTCAACTACACACACTAACAGGCCACACGCCCAGCCATTTTCACGTCACTAATGCACCCATCCAATCACCATTCTTCCACCACGCACCACAGATGCCAATATCCAACCACAATTTACCTACTCCCTCTACCTAACTCTTAAACTACCCTCCCCGGGTATTCGTGATGGGGTCCATCCTCCCCATACACACCTTCGCACCATCCACTCCACTCCACAGTTTCCACCATACTCACTCCACACCATCCATTCCATACTCCATATATTCCATACTCCATGTATTCCATACAACCTTTCTCCATACACCTGCATTTGCACACCTGTGCAATTACTCCTGGTGCTTCCTGCACCCTCCTTCCTCCAGGACCATTCGGTCAACACAACACTCATCACCATCACTCACTCATACACTGCTCCATACACCTGTTCACGCTCAATACAATCCACAATCACCTTACTCTTCTCACAATACACTTCTGATTCTCACACACACGGCATCATCTGCTCTACCTGGTGCCCTGCTAAAACTCGCGCTTCCCCGTCGCCCCTTACATTGTTGCGCTCCCTCGTCATTATAATCCAACTACCCTCTCTATGTCCCCACTACCTGTCCAATGTTGCTTCTTAACCTTACCGTTACCTATGGTCATTTCTAGGTCCCTATACATTATCCAAACCCTCCCTCGGCGAGCTTTCACTGCCAAACCCCATAGCTATTGCTCCTTTGCCCCGTTGTGAGAGATGGCAAAGTTGCCATCCCACCACATTGGGTATCTCACTATAAATTTCGCTCATCAAATTCCAACCAATAAAAATTTTCCAATCACTAATTTCCTATCCCTACCAAATGTCCATTAAACTTGAGCCTCGGTGCGTTGTTACATGCTCAGAACTTGGCTTCGCCAAGTCGAGCAATGAACGCGGGTGGTTCGTTGCCGGCCGTTGGATCCGTCGGGCATTCGGTGCAGGGAAGGGGGTTCGCTCAGGCCGAGATCCCAAGGTCCACCTCGGCGTGGAGCCTTTCGGTCTCCCGCCTGATGACCCGATCTCACCCTGCCGGAACGCCGCAACCAAAAGGGGTCACCGTCCCGACCCTTCTTACCGGGCCGCCCGTTCCGCCTAGCGGAGCACGGACGCGGCCGTTCAGCACGCGGCCCGGCATGGATCGCGTACGGTGGTTCTTTCGAAACCGCCGTGGTTACGATCCCGCTGGTTCCCACGGCATACGAAGCCCGGCACGACCCGGAGGGCTCGCTTCGGCTACAAGTCGATCTAACCGCTATCCCGTTTAATGTCGATGCTCCACTTGCGTGCTCACACCCTGCGTTCCGTTCCTTGCTCACACATCCAGCTGTCTCCATGCTCTCCGTCATTGCACCTTCTCTTATACAACACCCAGGTACACTCATTCCGCTCACAGACTTTGTCACACACCTGACCACCGCACACCTTGACACACACTCGTCATTCGTACACCTCACCAACACCCCTCTTCGCGCCCACTCCTCGGTCACATCCTCTGTGACAACCACGGGTATGCACTCACCTGCACACCCAATCACGTGCCTCACTACTAACTCCAGTGTGCATTCCCACACGTGCTCGACCACTCCAGGTGTGCATCCTTCCATTCCAGGTGTACATTCTCTCTCACCTGCCACAACCAACTCGTGCTCCGTGTCACTCACACTACTCTCACCACCCCACTCGGTCGCGCATTCACCCTTACTCTCGACAGTGCACTCTGTACTCATGCACCCGTCTGATACACACCTTTCTCGTGCATCCTCTTGTGCACACTCTCCCGTTACGTCCTCCGTAACACTCACCACAGGTGTGCACTCCTTTGTTACATCCCCTGTAACACTCCTCATCACGCGCTTCCATGTGCCCCCCCCGCACTTGCGCTACGACCAACTCACTCTCGACAGCACACTCACTCCTCGGCGCGCACTTTTTCCTCACACACCCCATAGTCGGACATCCTCGCACACCTCCTCCTTCACACTCTGTACCTGTCGCACACCTTACCAGTGGCCTCTCACGAACACCCGGGTCCAAACCAACCCCCAAGCCGACTGAATCTCCCCTCACACCATATACATTTCCGAGTATATCGCCACTCACCTCGGCACCTCGTCTCCGCACCTCCTCCGCCACCTGCAAACTCTTTATTTGTTTAGTGAGCACACCATCACGATTTGCGCACAGACCTTGCACATATTCCATCACTTACTCCTTTATCTCCTTCTTAGTTTCCCTCCGTCTCTTCTTAATTTCACTCACCCCCTCTTCCACTTCCTCTAATTTCTCCTTTACCTCCTTCATTTCCCGGTGCGCCCCCTCGATCTCTTCCTCTAATGCCACCTTGACCGTTTCTATATGCGGCCTCACCTCCCGGTCCTTCGTCTCCATTGCTTCTGTCACCTCATCCAACCTCGTGGTCAGTCCCTCATGTACCGTCTGACACTCCTTCCTTATGACTGCTACGTCCCTCTTTATTTCCTTCTGGGTCGCCTTCAACCCCTCGATCACAGCCGTATTCTTTTTTACCTGTTCCTTCAACTCCCTTTGTCCCACTGTCGGCTGCCCCACCCCCTGCGTCAACTCCTCCATGCCCCCCTGTAACTTTGCCGTCCCCCTTCTCACTTCTTTCTCCATACGCTCCTCACCTCGCTTTACCTCCTCGCGTACCCTCGAGACATCCTCGCTCACACCTCATCTGATCTCCTCCCCCATTTCTCCCATCTCTTTGGTAGATGCCGCCCTCATCTGTTCCAATTCATTCCTCTGAGCATCCAATTTACCTTCCAACCCGATTTTAACCGCCTCTATCTGGTTCCCCATCTGTTTGATTTCCCGGGCGGATTGCTCCCCCTATTTCCCTCAATTTGCCTTCCATCTTGTCTTCTAGCCCCGTAAACCCATTCTTCACCCCTTTTATCCCGTTGGCTAACCCCTCAAATTTATTGTCTAACCCCTCAAATTTATTGTCTAACCCCTCAAATTTATTGTCTAACCGTTCACTGGTACCCCTTGCTTCGTCCCTCATTGCCCCCATTTGGCCCCCCATCGCTCCAATTTGGCCCCCCAATCGCTCACCCTGAGCCCTCGTTTCTTCCTTTTGGGTGTCTATTTTACTTTCTAATCGCTCACCCATCTTTAGCATGAGGGCCTCCATTTGCACTATGAAGAGGTTCAAATTCACCGGTGCTGCTAGGGTCACGGGCGCAGCTAAATTTGGTGCCGCTGCAACCACGTGCGCGAGGGCGCCATTTTGTGCGCCTGAAACCCCCTCAACCACCTCTTCATTGCTCTCCTCCTCCATTTCCTCCCTGTGGTCCTGGGTTACCCCTAACCCCTCTTCTAATTCCCCCACTGGCATCCCGTCGCCTTAACCATCCATGGCACGATTTTAAATTTAGGATGTTAAAAATAAAATCTCGGGCCACTCGAAATTTTGAGCACGCTATTCATGCTTCGGGTCCGAATCCGACACTCCTGACACCAATTTGTTACGGATCTCTACGTCGGCCTTCTTCCCCTTAAGAACGGGGGATTAGTCCCCTTGTTTGTGACTGACCGATGTGATTCCTGGGGGTCCCAACGCTCCTCCCGGTCGGGAGCAGCCAGGGTATTTGGTCTACAAAAAGTCCCAAGGACCTGAGTGCCACTCCTGACCGCGAGCAAGGGAGGGACTCCCGCTCGAACCCCGTTTTCAGATGTTATGATTGCCGAGCGGTGTTAGCAACACGACGTTCGAGCCCTTACCAGAGACTAAACCCGATCCTGGAACGTTGGCCGAAATCGCGCCACAGGTTTTCAATGAGGGAAATCACAAAAACGACCGGACTAGTATGAAGAAGAAGAACGAAGGTAGGAAATACAAATGGAATTTATTACTAATATTTACACAAATCAAAGGAACCAAGGAAGGAGGAAGAATAAGAAAATAAAGACAGAAGGAGTAAGAAGACACAGTGCAAATACTAGCTTACCTATAAACAGTCTTACTTAAACCCCAGGACAACACAGAAGACGGACGAACAATCAGACTTACACGGGGGATGATGATAGGGATGAATCGCTGGAAGGAGAGGAAGGTTCAGGTGGGATGGTAGGACAACCGGGCCGGGAGCGAGCAGCTGCCGGCTCTCCGCCCTCTGGTCCACACCGCCGGGATGCTCCCAGCAACGCGTTAGAGCCCGTTGTGGCAAGGCTGGTTGGCAACAGCGTCTCCCTCACTCGTACTCCCGCAGGTTGCACGTCTCCCTTCACCAACTCAAGCGCCTTCCTTACAGCAACTGCCTTCTGCTCCCTCGCTCCTTTGACTCCCTCAATCCTCTGCTGAACTCTTACGCACTTTCGGTGGACTTCCAACTCTGACGCCTCTCACTCTTTCACAAATGGCTTGCTGTCTCTCTCTCTCAAAGATCTTGTGCGTGCGCTTATATTGCGCCTGGGGCGATCAAGCCGCCGGCCTCCAGGACACGCCCATCGGTGAGCCCGCCTCGGCCTTGATTGGTCGCGAGGGCTCACCGATCCCGCCCCTAGAGGAGGTGTTGGCAAGGCCACGCCTTGTTCCTGGCGCTGGGCTGACTCCTCCCACATTCTGCTCCGAGATGACCTCGTGCGTAATGGACGGCGAATGCAGTTGGCAATGCGAATTGCGATGGTGATGCCATTAACCCCACCCAAAGTTAATGGCGCTTCGAAGATGCCATGGCGGCTTCGGAGGGACCTAATCTTATTTCATTTGATGCCATGCAGAGTCGACTATTGGGAAACACAGCCTTAAACTACATAGAATAAGGAGATAACTATAAGAGAAGGAAATCTATGATTTGCTACGTGATTGTATATGGAATAACTAAGGGGACGACCTTTGACCTTTATACACAAACTGGAGGGTGATATTTACAACAAGCTTCATTAAACTTACAACAATACAAAACCACAACAATTCCCAAATCCACAACAATATGTATATATGTGCATGTATATATGTATATATACGTATATAATATATGTGTATGTATATATGTATATATGTATATATGTATGTATATATATGTATGTGGATATGTATATATATGTATGTGGATATGTATATATATATATATATATATATATATATATATATATATATATATATATATATATATATATATATATATAATATTATATATATATATATATATATATATATATATATATATATATATATATAATATTATATATATATATATATATATATATATATATAATATATTATATATATATATATATATATATATATATATATAAACATAAATATATATATATATTGTTACGGATCTCCGACGTCAGCTCTCCCCTTATCAAGGGGGGGTTAATCCCCTTGTCCTTTTATCTGGCCGACGTGAGTCCTGGAAGTTATAACGTCCTTCCCGGCACGGCGTTAAGTAAGGTTTGTTAGGCCTAGGGATTCGCTACTACCTAAGTACTAACGCCGGACATAAACGAGGGAATAACTCCCACTCGAACCACGGATATTGATGGGATATGCCGAGCGGATAGCAATCCGCGATCCGAGCTGTTAACAATGTGACTAAACCCGATTGTCGCGGTTCCGAATCGTGCCACGCTTACCCAAATAGAGAAAAGACTGATGCGATCGGATAAGAGGAAACCAGGAAAATAGGAAGTAGCCTACAGAGCAATCTATTAACACATGTACAAAGAAGAAGAGGAAACGAAAGGAATGTACAAGAAAGAAAGAGGAAGGAAAAGCACACAGGGCAGCCTTAGACAGTCTTACTCTATTCCCTGGACAAACGGGCCCGTCTCACACACAGACACTCACACGGGGATTGCAGGTGGTAGGGTGGAAGGTCACCAGCGCGTCCAGGCTCCAGTCCAGCTCTGGTCCAGCAGACGAAAAACCCGGCAGGCAGCTCTTCACGTATCGTAACGCGAACGGACAATTATAATGACGGGGGAAGGCTGGTATACTGCATACGTAATATGCGCACTACTCGCTCCAAGCGCCCCCTCTCCAATGTCCTACTTTGAAATACCAATGCCAGCGAGCCCTCGTTGATCAAGCGCATAAGCTTCCTCTGTGCACAGTTCTGTAATGAGCGTGTTTCCTTGCAATCCTCTTGTAATACACATGCCAGCGCTTTCCACAACGACCAGTCCTTTTAGTACAAGCTTCCGCTGGAAGTCCTCTTCAACGAGCGCTGCTGCATAAGTCCTTATGAGGGCTTTGTGCGCTGGCTTTTATAAGTCAAGCCAGCGATCGCTCCGCAAGCCCCAACCACGCCCTGTCAGGCGATGTCACTCCAGCCCTGGTTGGCTGGTTATGGCTTACCGTCCCCGCCCTGACGGCTGGGTGATGTGGCCACACCTCCTCCCTGGCACTCCGCCCCCCTTTTTGGGCCTTACCTCGTGGGTTTCTGGGCTGGTTTGGGCGGAAGCCCAGTGAGGTTGCGAACGCTGCTGCTGCTGGCAAAGGAGCGTACCAAATTGGGAGGGCCGATGAGGCACAGACTGGAGCGCGCTTAATGGCGTCGCTTATAAGGGAGGCTGCCAAACGAACAAAGGGGCCTACTCTTATTTGATTGACGGAACGCAGATTCAACTATTGGGGATGGCCTTATCTAACACATACTAAGAAATAACTGATGTCCTATGGTGACCTACGTGTTGCTTGTGGCCTATCTATGGGGTGCCACCTTTAACCTTTAATGATGTTATATTTATTTACAAGTGTGGGTTCTCAAAACCGCAACACTGAACCCCTCCTTTTTCCAGGCTCGGCCCAAGTAGAAACCTGGGTCAGGACTACTTTTACATCTACATGTGACACTTACGTGTAGTTTCCCTCTACATTTACTCTACACCCTGAGTGTGGCAGTTTTAACACTAGATGTGTCCCACCTGCTGCATTGTGTCCTACCTAACTGACTCACACCCACAATTAACCGAATTACAGAATGGTTTTCAAGCTAAACATTTAAGCCGGTGGGGAGCATTATTTACAAGACACTACTATTTAATTATTTACAAAACTAGAACCCAGGACCTGTCCTTTGTTGGAAAAAGAAGAATTGTTTGAAAAGAGGAAATACACCAAGCACCGCACTGCACCGACACACCATACACCCATCGGCATGCCCTAGTATGCACAATAAATGCACCATAATAATAATAAAAAATGCATGAAAAGCACCAGCACCAAAATGCACAAAAACATTTCAACAATCATAAATGATGACGTCTTGTGCTTCTCTGCTGGGCCGATGGATCTTGGTTGTATCTTCTTACTTGCTGTTAATGAATAAAAAAAGGGCACAACCCACGTCCGCTTTTTTATTTATGGCCAGCAGGGCCAACGTAGGTGGTCCGCCTGCATGGCATGTGCGCCACTTAAGAACACAGTGGTCCACAAGCAAGATGCTGCTGGCAGCAATGGTCTGTCCCAGCAGAGGTGCCAGGCCACAGAACATGTGGTCCATAGGTGCCAGGCCACAGAACGTGTGGTCCATAGGGTGTACCGGTGCAGGCAGGCAGCAAGGTGCAGGCAGCAGGAGTGCGGCCGCACAATTCAGGACACCTGCACACTCCCCTCGCACAAAAGACCATAGCCCATGAGTGGGGAAGGAAGACAAAGCAGAGGTTAGCGGGGGGAAAGGGCACAAGGGTACACATCAAAACAAGGCAATGCGACATGAAGGGTGTGGGAGAGCGAGCTGAGAAAGCTCGTCCCTACTCGTACGTCACCCCCCATGTCAGCCTACACTACCCTTGCCCATCCCCGTTTCTACAATTTACAAATTCGTCTCTACTGTCTCGTTCCCCATATCTCCCCTAATGCCAAATTCGTTACCAATCCCTCCCAAGAAGGAAGGGATCGAATTTCACACAATGTCTCACCCACGTCAAGATGCGTCTTTACCATTCAAACATTTTTCAAAACCTAGTGTGGAGTCCTATCACCTCGGTGAGTGGTTGCGGATGGTGCGAAGAGATTTTCCCCCTCACTATCCTTCTAATTGACATTAACACAGTTTACACTACCCGGGGTCTCGCCCTGCCAATCCATTGGCCATCTTACACTATGTGGTTCTAACAACCAAATCCCATTGACCATCTCTGTGGTGCCTCCCAATTGGGGTCTCACTCCCCCCATTTTTCCATCTGTGCCCTCGCACAATTTTGGGGCTGGGTCGTGTGGCTCTCCCAGCAGGTCTACTTACCTGCGCACATCCGCCACTGAAGCCACCTCCCGAGCTTGCCTGCTCCTCGTGACTACCTAACTGGGGAAGGCCCTCCCTGTAACTTACCCCTTCTAATGTCTCCTTTGGCATCCGGCTACCCGGGTCCTCTCCTGGGGTCCTCGGGCCCCGCTGAACACTACTGAACTCTACCTGGCTCCCAGAGCCTACATGCGGCCTCACCTGGCCGACAGACTACCAGTGGCGGAGTGCTCAATAACCACATGCACGAACAGGCTCACACACCCAGCCATTCCACACACTAATGCACCCATCCAAGCAATACTCCCATCCCCCAGGCCCTCTCCCTCCCGCACGTCTCCCTGCTCTCGAATGTTGTGTTTGTGTGCTTCCCCTTCTCTCGCCATCTTGTCTTCCGCTCCCTCTTTTTATATATTTTGTTTGACTGGTTGATTTGTTTGTGAAGTAAATGTTAGCTCTTTCACGAGCTTCGATTCAGTATACAAAAAATACTTTGATACTCCTCGCACCACAGATGTCAATATCCAACCCAATTTACCTATTCCCTCTCCTAACTTTAAACTACCCTCCCCGGGTATCCGTGAAGGGGTCCATCCTTCCCCCATCCAATCCTTCGCACCATACACTACACTCCACTCATACCAGACTACTCACTCCACACCATTTATTCCATACCACTCATTGTTCTCACTTGCACACCATGCAAGCCATCACTCAATACACTTACACATGTCCACAATACTCCACTCATACACTTCCACACACACACACACACACACACACACACACACACACACACACACACACACACACACACACACACACACACACACACACACACACACACACACACACACACACATACATACACACACACACACACACACACACACACACACACACATCATTCTCGAGCATTGCCTCATTTCATCCCCAGCACCACCAAGACTCCCATTCACAATGCCTCATTTCAAGCCCATGCACATGGTGGTTCCCACAATTACACACACACAGCATCATCTGACTATCTCCTTACCTCTAATACTAGTGCTTCCCCTGTCATCCCTTTACACGAGCACATCCCTCGTCATTATCATCCATATAATCTCTCTACGTCCCCTCTACCTGTCCAAAGTCACTACTTAAACCTCAAGTCTCCTAACGTCATTTCTAGATTCCTAACATTATCCTCACCCACCCTCGGCTAGTTTATACCGCCAAACCCATAAACCTATAGCTCCTCTGTCCCATATAAATGATGTGAGGGATGGTAGATCTACCATCCCTCTACACCGGATACCATTCGCCAATACTACTACCATTCATCCACTCCAATCGAGCCTCTCGGTGTGCCGTAATACATTTTTACTGCTCGGCTTCGAAAAACTGAGCAATGCGTGCGAAAGGTCAGTCTCCTGCAGGTCGGGTCCGTCCGGCATTTTCGATTCTGAGGAGGAGGCATACTCGGGCCGAGGTTCCAGGTGCCATCCTCACGCGGAGCCCTTCGGTCTCCGGCCCGATGACCCAACCTCCCCCGGTCGGAGGACCGCGCCAGCCAGGGGGCGAAGGTCCGACCTGGCCGACCTCCCCCGGAATCGTGCCGGTCGCCGCTACGACGCAGCACCGACCATACAGGGCCGAGCCCAGCCCGAATCGTGCACGGCGCTCCTTGCAAGAGCGCCGTGGCAACGATCCCCGCCGGCCCCCGCAGCACACAAAGAACACCATGCCCCGAGAGCTCGCGGCGGCTGTACATCGGCCTAACCGCTGCCCCGGACTGCGTCGATGCTCGAGTCGCATTCTCACATCCACACCTCGCGACCCGTTCTACACTCACACATCGAGGCATCTCCATACTTCCCTGCAATTCGTCACCGCACTCGCTCATGCATACCACCCAGGTGCACTCATTCCTTCCACACACTCCATTATCCACCCTCTCTCCATCCTTCCTCACACTCCATCCATTCTCATCCACCCTCTCTGAAAAAATGTCCACTTCTCCCTTCGTTGACCTCCACACCCCTTCTGACCTCACTGACTACTACAACCACACTCTCTCCTCCTGCCTTGACCAGCTTGCACCTATAAAAACCAAATCAGTTTCTTTCACCCATTCTGCTCCCTGGTTTACGCCTGAACTCCGCCTGATGAAACCTCGTGCTCGCCAACTTGAAAGACTCCGCAATAAAACAGGTCTCACAATTCACTCCCAAGCCTACAAGGACCACCTACAGCACTACAAAGATGCCCTCTCCCGTGCCCGCTCCGCCTACTACCCTCAAATTATCCACTCTGGCTCTGGAAACCCAAAAGCACTCTTCTCTACAATAAACAAACTCCTCAGCCCCCTGAACACCACCACCCAGTCATTCACAGTAGAAAACTGCATCTCCTTCCTTTCATTCTTCCAAAGCAAAATTGACGACATCTACAACAGCTTAACCACCACCGCACCCACTCCCCCTCAAACCACCTGCCACCCCTTATCCTGCCAACCCCTGTCTCAGTTCTCCCCAGTCTCCCCTACTGACCTCTCTGAACTCCTCATAGGAATGAAAACTGCCACCTGCACTCTAGACCCCATCCCCTCCAGCTTTGTCAAGGCCTCCCTTCCTGCTCTCTCTCAACTTATCACTGCAACAATAAACTCCTCCTTGTATACAGGCATCGTCCCACCATCCCTCAAAATTGCTGCTGTTACCCCCATTCTGAAAAAACCTGGACTAAACCCTGACACCCTAAACAACTTCAGACCCATCTCCAACCTACCCTTTCTGTCAAAAGTTTTGGAACGCGCTGTAGCCACTCAACTCAAACATCACCTCTCTGCCAATAACCTGTATGAAACATTCCAATCCGGATTCCGCTCCAACCACAGTACTGAAACTGCTCTCCTTAAAATCACCAACGACCTTCTCCTCTCCTCTGACGCCGGCAACCTCAACATTCTCATCCTCCTCGATCTCAGCGCTGCCTTTGACACCATCAATCACACCATCCTCCTCACCCGACTTGAAACCACCTTTAACATTACCGGCACTGCCCTCTCTTGGATCAAATCATACCTCTCTGACAGACGCCAGTTCATCTCCATCAATAACTGCAAATCCCCCACTGCTCCCCTCCCCCAAGGTGTCCCCCAAGGTTCAGTTCTTGGCCCCCTCCTCTTTATCCTGTACCTGTCCCCCCTTGGTCACGTAATCCGCCATCATGGTCTCCAATTCCACTGCTTCGCCGATGACATCCAGCTTTTCATCTCCACCAAGTCCATCTCCACCGCCACCCACTCTATCCTGACAAACTGCATCACTGAAATAAAATCCTGGCTTCAAATCAACTTCCTCAAACTTAACTATAATAAATCTGAAATAATCATCATTGGCCCAAAAACGCTCACCAAATCCACCCATAACGTTGCCCTCAACATCGACGGTTTCCCAGTATCCACCTCTCCTCACATCCGGAATCTTGGCATCATTTTTTACCAAACCCTCTCCTTCGACAAATACACTAAACAGATCACAAAGACAGCCTTCTTTCACCTGAAAAACATCGCCCGTCTCCGTCCATCCCTCTCCTCCACGGCTGCAGAAACCCTCATCCACGCCTTCATCACCTCCCGTCTGGACTACTGCAACAGCCTCCTCTATGGTTCACCCTCAATAATCACCAATAAACTCCAATACATTCAGAAATCCGCTGCCTGTCTACTCACCCATTCCCGGATCCGTGACCACATCACCCCCGTCCTTTATAAGCTTCATGGCTCCCCATCCCCCAGAGAATCCAGTACAAAATCCTCCTCTTGACATACAAAGCCCTCCATAACCTGGCCCCATCCTACCTGACTGACCTCCTCTCCAGACACACTCCCACCCGCAACCTCCGCTCTGCTGGTACCAACCTCCTGACCCCCCCCCCATCCGGACCAAATTCAGATCCTGGGGGGCCAGGGCCTTCTCCATCGCTGCTCCCACCCTCTGGAACTCACTACCTCACACCATCAGAGACTCCTCCTCACTCACCACATTCACAACATCACTCAAGACCCACCTGTTCAACACTGCATTCAACATTTCACCCACAGCATTTAACCCCTGACTATCTCTTCTCCTTCCTTTTGCTTTGAATATTTACCTATTGATTTTTGTCTTTTTGCACTTGTTTTTTGTACTCTGTCAAAGCGCCTTTGGGCTTCTTGAAAAGCGCTATATAAAATAAATGTATTATTATTATTATTATTATTATTATTATTATTATTATTATTATTATTATGCACTCCTCTCGCGCACATCCCGGCGCACACTCTCCCATTACGTACTCCGTAACACTCATGGGTGGGTACTCCTGTATACACCCACTCAGCGCACACCTACCCACAGGTGTGCAATCTCCCGCTGCACACCCAATCACGCGCTCTGGTGTACACTCTCGCACACCCTCTCCAACGCGCTCTGGTGTGCACTCCCATACACTCTCTACAACCATTGCACACTCTTGGTCACACTCCCTCCCACTTTCACACTCTGTAACACACGCCCTCTTCGGCGCACACTTTTTCCTCACACTCGCGACGATGCGCCATTCTCTTTCACACAGCGCACCACGGACCTTCCACAAGCGCCCGGGTGACGCCGGGATCCAAAGCGCGTGAAAAATCCTTTCGCGCCAAACCTTTTCACGCCATATACAGCCCGGCTTACCTTCGGGATCCTCTTCTCCACACGCACCTGCAAATCTTTATTGGGATTAGCAAGTACGGCATCATGATGTGAACACGGACTTTGGGCATATTCCATTCCTTCCTCCCGCGATTGCTCTTCTAAGTCCGCCGTCTTCTTAATCCCGATTTCAAATATACTTAATTCATTTTCTTTTTCCCCGATGACCGCTGGCGCCAATAAAATTTTATTTTCTACTTCGGCGGTCGTCGGCTTCTCCATCCCCCGAGTCGCGATTTCTACCCTGGTCCACCCGGCTGTGCTTTGCTCAGCCTCGCTTAACCCGCGCTCCTCAAGCTGCGCTACCGCGTCGCATACCTGTGTGCCTTTCCCGCTCGACCTGCGGTCAATGTTCTCCCCAAATTTTTGTATGCGGTCACCCATACTGTTTCCAAAGTTATTTACTTCTTCTTTCAATCCCCCAAATTGATTTCTTATCTCCATTTGTATGCCTGCCTGTAGCTGCGCAATGAGGTTCTGCATATCCATCCCTCCCACTTGCACAGCGGGCGTGGCCCTCATCGCCATGTGCGAGGCGCGGCCATTTTGCTCGCCTGCAACCCCTACTGCTGCATCCTCTCCAATTCCCTCTTCCATTCCTCCCAGTTGTTCCACTTCTTCCCGGGGTCCTGGATTGCCTCTAATTCCTCTTCATCTACCCCCACTGGCATCCGATCACCTTGACTATCCATGGCACGATTTAATTTAGATGTTTAAATAAAATTTCGGCCGCTCGTAATTTGGAATGCGCTAGGCGCACTTCGGGTCCAAATCCCAATCCTGGCACCAATTGTTACGGCCAATAGCACAATTGATGTCCAAAATTTGGTCTAAAAAATTTAGTCCCAGGTTCCAAATCCCCACTCCTGACTACCAATTGTCACGGATCTCCGACGTCGGCTCTCCCCTTATGAAGGGGGGGTTAATGCCCTTGTCCTTTTATCTGGCTGACGTGAGTCCTGGAAGTTATAACGTCCTTCCCGGCATGGCGTTATGTATGGTTTGTTCGGCCTAGGGATTCGCTACTACCTAAGTACTAACGCTGGCCAGAAACGAGGGAATAACTCCAGCTCGAACCACGGATATTGATGGGATATGCCGAGCGGATAGCAATCCGCGATCCGAGCTGTTAACAATGTGACTAAACCCGATTGTAGTGGTTCCGATTCGTGCCACGCTTACCCAATAAGAGAAAAGACTGATGCGATCGGATAAGAGGAAACCAGGAAAATAGGAAGTACAGAGCAATTTAGTAACACATGTACAAAGAAGAAGAGGAAACGAAAGGAATGCACAAGAAAGAAACAGGAAGGAAAAGTACACAGGGCAGCCTCAGACAGTCTTACTCTATTCCCTGGACAAAGGGGCCCATCTCACATACAGACACTCACACGGGGATTGCAGGTGGTAGGGTGGAAGGTCACCAGCTCGTCCAGGCTCCAGTCCGGCTCCGGTCCAGCAGACGAAAAACCCGGCAGGCAGCTCTTCACGTATCGTAACGTGAACGGACAATTATAATGACGGGGGAAGGCTGGTATACTGCATACATAATATGCGCACTACTCGCTCCAAGCGCCCCCTCTCCAATGTCCTACTTTGAAATACCAATGCCAGCGAGCCCTCGTTGATCAAGCGCATAAGCTTCCTCTGTGCACAGTTCTGTAATCAGCGCGCTTCCTTGCAGTCCTCTTGTAATACCAATGCCAGCGCTTTCCACAACGACCAGTCCTTTTAGCACAAGCTTCCGCTGTAAGTCCTCTCCAATGAGCGCTGCTGCATAAGTCCTTACGAGGGCTTTGTGCGCTGGCTTTTATAAGTCAAGCCAGCGATCGCTCCGCACGCCCCAACCACGCCCTGTCAGGCGATGTCACTCCAGCCCTGGTTGCTGGTTATGGCTTACCGGCCCCGCCCTGACGGCTGGGTGACGTGGCCACACCTCCTCCCTGGTGCTCCTCCCCCCTTTTCGAGCCTTACCTCGTGGGTTTCTGGGCTGGTTTGGGCGGAAGCCCAGCGAGGTTGCGAATGCTGCTGCTGCTGGAAAAGGAGCGTACCAAATCGGGAGGGCCGATGGGGCACAGATTGGAGCGCGCTTAATGGCGTCGCTTATAAGGGAGGCTGCCAAACGAACAAAGGGGCCTACTCTTATTTGATTGACGCAACACAGATTCAACTATTGGGGATGGCCTTATCTAACACATACTAAGAAATAACTGATGTCCTATGGTGACCTACGTGTTGCTTGTGGCCTATCTATGGGGGTGCGACCTTTAACCTTTAATGAGGTTCTATTTATTTACAAGTGTGGGTTCTCAAAACGGCAACACTGCACCCCTCCTTTTGCCAGGCTCGGCCCGAGCCGAAACCTGGGTCAGGACTACTTTTACATCTACATGTGACACTTAGGTGTAGTTTCCCTCTACGTTTACTCTACACCCTGAGTGCGACAGTTTTAACACGAGATATGTCCCACCTGCTGCGTTTTGTCCTACAATTAACCGAATTACGGAATGGTTTTCAAGCTAAATATTTAAGCCGGCGGGGACCGTTATTTACAAGACACTACTATTTAATTATTTACAAAACTAGAACCCAGGACCTGTCCTTTGTGGGAAAAAGAAGAATTGTTTGAAAAGAGGAAATACCCTATGCACTGCACTGCACCGACACACCATACACCCATGTGCACAATAAATGCACCATAATAATTTAAAAAATGCATGAAAAGCACCAGCACCAAAATGCACAAAAACATTTCAACAATCATAAATGATGACGTCTTGTGCTTCTCTACTGGGCCGATGGATCTTGGTTGTATCTTCCTACTTGCTGTTAATTAATAAAAAAGGGCACAACCCGCGTCCGCTTTTTTATTTATGGCCAGCAGGGCCAACGTAGGTGGTCTGCCTGCATGGCATATGCGCCACTTAAGAACACAGTGGTCCACAAGCAAGATGCTGCTGGCAGCAATGGTCTGTCCCAGCAGAGGTGCCAGGCCACAGAACGTGTGGTCCATAGGTGCCAGGCCACAGAACGTGTGGTCCATAGGGTGTACCGGTGCAGGCAGGCAGGCAGCAATGTGCAGGCAGCAGGAGTGCGGCCGCACAATTCAGGACACCTGCACACTACCCTCGCACAAAAGACCACAGTCCATGAGTGGGGAAGGAAGACAAAGCAGAGGTTAGCGGGGGGCAAGGGCGCAAGGGTACACATCAAAACAAGGCAATGCGACATGAAGGGCGCGGGAGAGCGAGCTGAGAAAGCTCATCCCGACTCGTATGTCACCTCGCCATGTCAGCCTACACTACCGTTGCCCCTCCCCGTATCTACAATTTACAAATTCGTCTCTACTGTCTCGTCCCCCATATCTCCCCTAATGCCAAATTAATTACCAATCCATCCCAAGAAGGGATGGAATTTCACACAATGTCTCACCCACGTCAAGATGTGTCTTTACCATTCAAACATTTGCCAAAACCTGGTGTGTAGTCCTATCACCTCGGAGAGTGGTTGCGGATGGTGCGAAGAGATTTTCCTCTTAACTATCCTTCTAATTGACATTAACACAGTTTACACTACCCGGGGTCTCGCCCTGCCAATCCATTGGCCATCTTACACTATGTGGTTCGAACAACCAATTCCCATTGACCATCCCTGTGGTGCCTCCCAATTTGGGGTTTCAGTCCCACCCATTTTTCCATCTGTGCCCTCGCACAATTTTGGGGCTGGGTCATGTGGCTCTCCCAGCAGGTCTACTTACCTGCGCACCTCCGCCACTGAAACCGCCTCCCGAGCTTGCCTGCTCCTCGCGACTACCTAACTGGGGAAGGCTCTCCCTGGCACTTACCCCCTCTAATGCCCCCTCTGGCATTGGGCTACCCGGGTCCTCTCCTGGGATCCCTGGCATCTATCTATGGGGTGGGGACCACGCTGAACACTACTGAACTCTACCTGGCTCCCAGAGCCTACCTGCGGCCTCACCTGGCCGACAGACTACCAGTGGCGGAGTGCTCAATAACCACACGCACTAACAGGCTCACACCCCCAGCCATTCCACACACTAATGCACCCATCCAAGCAATACTTTGCTACTCCTCGCACCACAGATGTCAATATCCAACCCAATTTACCAACTCCCGCTACATAACTTTAAACTACCCTCCCCGGGTATCCATGAAGGGGTCCATCCTTCCCCCATCCACACCTTCGCACCATACACTCCACTCCACTCATTCCAGGCTACTCACTCCACACCATTTATTCTATACCACTCATTGTTCTCACTTGCACACCATGCAAGCCATCACTCATTACACTTACACATGTGCACAATACTCCACTCATACACTTTCACACAAACACACACACACACACATCATTCTCGAGCATTGCCTCATTTCATCCCCAGCACCACCAAGACTCCCATTCACAATGCCTCATTTCAAGCCCATGCACACGGTGGTTCCCACAATTACACACACACAGCATCATCTGACTATCTCCTTCCCTCTAATACTAGTGCTCCCCTGTCATCCCTTTACATCCCTCGTCGTTATCATCCATCTAATCTCTCTACGTCCCCTCTACCTGTCCAAACTCACTACTTAAACCTCAAGTATCCTAAAGTCATTTTTAGATTCCTAACATTATCCTAACCCTCCCTTGGCTAGTTTATATCGCCAAACCCCATAAACCTATAGCTCCTCTGCCCCATATAAACGATGTGAGGGATGGTAGATCTACCATGCCTTTACACCGGATACCATTCGCCAATACTACTACCATTAGTCCACTCCACTCGAGCCTCTCGGTGCGCCGCAATACATTTTTACTGCTCGGCTTCGAAAAACCGAGCAATGCGTGCAGATGGTCAGTCTCCTGCAGGTTGGGTCCGTCCGGCATTTTCGATTCTGGGGAGGAGGCATACTCGGGGAGGCTGCCAAACGAACAAAGGGGCCTACTCTTATTTGATTGACGCAACGCAGATTCAACTATTGGGGATGGCCTTATGTAACACATACTAAGAAATAACTGATGTCCTATGGTGACCTACGTGTTGCTTGTGGCCTATCTATGGGGTGCTACCTTTAACCTTTAATGATGTTATATTTATTTACAAGTGTGGGTTCTCAAAACCGCAACAATATATATATATATGTGTATATATATATATATATATATATATATATATATATATATATATATATATATATATATATATATACATATATATACATATACATATACAAATACATACATACATACATATACAAATACATACATACATACATATATATATATATATATATATATATATATATATATATATATATTGTTACGGACGCGGTTAAAGATGTTATTTTGACCGAGCGGTGGTATGACCGCGACCGAACAGTTATTCCCCGACTCTAACACCCGATTTACCCCAAACTTTGGCTGGATCGCGCCACCGCTATTCAATCGGGAAAACTCTAAAGCGACCGAATACAAAGAGGAAAAAGGAATAAGACGAGAAGACGTACAGAAGAGTAATTGGATTTATTATTTACACATATAATCAAGAAGAAAGCAGTCACGTTTATTTACAGACGAGATTAGATACACAGTGCAATGCTAGCTTACCTACAGTCTTAACTAACCCAGGGACAAGACAAAAGACAGACTACGAGCACACTTACACGGGGAATGATGATAGGACTGGCGGGAGATGGATGGCTGGCGGGATAGGGAGGTCCAACTAGTTCTGCAGCTGATCGACTCGTGGGCAGCCGCCGCTCCTTCGCGGCCCTGCTCCAAACTGCCGTCCAGGCCTCACGCTGCTGTGGCTGCAGTTTCGGTGGCTCCAGCTGCAGCAAATGCAGTTTCAGTGGCTCGAGTTTCAGCAAGTGCAGTTTCGGTGGCTCGAGCTGCAGTGAGTGCAGTTTCGGTGGCTCGAGCTGCAGTTCAACCCTGGACTTCTTCTCGCCTCGCTGTAATGGTTCCTCTCCCGTCTGCCTTGGGAACGCCCTGCCTGCGGGTTATATAGGCCCTGCCCCTCAACCTTCGCGAACCTCCTCGATGTTTCTTTCCACACCCTCTCCAAGTCCAACCCCTTGTTCGTGGTTGGTTGAGTGGGCTGACTCACTCCTCCCCTCTATGACGAGGTGGGGACCCGCCTTTCTTCCCCAACCCTGCCTCGTGGTCAATGGCGGCAATTGGAGCGGAGGTAGTTTCCAATCGACGAAAAGGGGGAATGGAGGTTTTGGGAATGGGAATGAAGGGAATCTATCTCTTTCACTTGGTGCAATGGAGTACTTCTATTAATGGGAGACACAGCCTTACCCTAAAACACAGAATAAGATATAACTATCGAACAGGGGTATTCTATGATTGGCTGATGTGTATGCTTGTGGACTAATTATGGGACGCCCTTTGACCTTTACACAGCTCCGGAGGCAGGAGGCGCAGACTCAAGCAATATTCATCACCAATTTACCACAATACAACACAATCAAAAAAATACAGTCCTCATATCCGCAACAATATATATATATATATTTAAGGTTTGTGAGGGGGTAGGCATGGAATACCTTAGGGCCAGGTAGGATTGTATAGACTAGTGTGCTCCGAATGTGACATGAAGAAGAGGAAGAACCCCCATGTATCTAAGTAGGGATCCGTTAGACCGGATGTCGTGTAAGAGTGTATCTTTATCCCCATGACGAGGGGTGGGGTTATGTTAATTATTTAGGGAATAAGGGTATATCCCCTGTATTTAAATTGCCTCTGTAATTTCTCCTCTGTTCCTTATGACACACACCATACCCGTCATGCACCTCACACCTAAAATAAACACTAAATAAAAGTACCCGGAACCAGGACATTCAACTACCGCTGATACCACCGACCGCATATCACAAAGGTCGGCAAGTGGCCATGAGGTCACACCCCGAAGAACCATTGGTCAGGCCGGCCATAGAGTGATGAGATGGCACTCGCTGATAGGAGCATGCGCAGACGTCATCGGATGACATAAGAGCCCGGGGAACAAAAGAACGGTGTCCCTGACATTTTCTCTCTCGCGTTGGGGCCGTCATCACGAGCCATCAAAGTTTTAGCTCTTGTGCCAGGGACATTGAAATTGAACAGTCGCAGATTCTCTTCTTGCGCTGGGGTCCTGTTGGAAGGCACAGTCGCATTTTCCTGATCTTGTGTTGGGACAGGGACATTGGTGTCATGCAGTCGGACATTTGCGTTTCTTGGTCTGGGCGATCAGTTCGAGCGGCCCCATTTTCCTTTCCCTGGCTTGCTGGTGCTGATGGTGCTGTCGGTGTGGCGGCTGTTCGTGTTGAGAGACCGCGGTTCTTTGTGGAGCAGGTGGCGTGTGGATGGGCGTGGCCTGCTCGCTTCACGCTCAGAGGCTGGAGGAACGAATTGTGTGGCAAGACCTGGTTTCCCGCGCAGGGATGCGATGGCCTGTGACGATCCCGGATGATCAACGGGACCAGAGCTAAGTTCATAAAACACACATTTTTACTTTCAGTTATTTACTCCCTTGTGTTGTTTGATGAGTCCGTATGGAGGGTCCCTCAATTAGAAATCTTAGTTTTATCGTGCATTTTCTTGTTTGCTGGCATTTATTTAATTAAACCTTTTTATTGTACATTTTAATTCCGTGTCGGGTTGAGTTGATTACCAGGGTCGAAGACGTCCAGGGGGTCCGTACAGGTAAGAGCTTCGCTACCCTTCGCTGCTTCACCCCCTGCGTGTATTAATTCCGCAATAGTTGGATTGAACACCTCGTAGTGTTAATCTCCAATTGGCAACCAGTTACCTTGGAGGATTTTAATCCCCAGGAACACGACAATATTGAGCAAGTAACAAACAAACAAACAAACAGGCAGACAGAATAACAAATGCAACCGACCAATATACTTGAAAAATCTTAGATTTTGCAGGTAACAATAAACATGTTGTGCATGGCACGATACATGCGAAATCCCTAAAATAAGTTGTTTGCCTATGATGACCTCAAAAATTATTGGTGCTTGAATTCAGTGACCTGGTATGCAAATCCTCTTAAAAGTTCAAGTCAATCAGATGAAAATTGAGGATTTTAGAAATTTGGCCTATGTTGACCTTTTGGCCGATGGTGACCTCAAAATTAGTTGGGACTTGAATTCAGTGACCAGATATGCAAATCCTCTTCAAATTTCAAGTTAATCAGATGAAAATTGAGAATTTTAGAAACTTGGCCTATGTTGACCTTTTGGCCTATGTTCACCGAAAAAATACTTGGTGGTTGAATTCAGTCTCCAGATATGCGAATCCTCTTAACATTGCAAGTCAGTCAGATGAAAATTGAGGATTGTAGAAATTCGGCCAATGTTGACCTCAGAAATACCTGGTGGTTGAATTTAGTGTCCACATATGCAAATCCTCTTCAAATTTCAAGTTAATCAGATGAAAATTGAGGATTTCATAAATTTGGCCTATGTTGACCTTTTGGCCTATGTTGACCTCAAAAATAGTTCGTGGTTGAATTCAGTGACCATATATGCAAATCCTCTTCAAATTTCAAGTAAATCGGATGAAAATTGAGCATTTTAAAATATGACAAAGTTGGTGACTTTTGGCCTATGTTGAGCTATTGACCTTTTACCCCAAAAACAATAGGCTCCTTGCTTATGACCAACTCTACCATTTAGTGAAGTTTCGTGAAGATCGGTTGAAAATTGTGACTTATAGGCGACTGACATAACAGACAGAACAAGATGGCACTCAGTCGAGAGCATACCTCCACCTGGTTGGCCATATCACTCAAGGGTGAAGAATCACTTAAAAAATTATACTAACTGGATCCGGTTCCAGATATTCACCAAAATGGAATCCATTCTTCCTTGTCAGACACACAACGTGTCCATAAAGTTTCGTCCAAATCCATCCCTAACTTATGGAGATATCCTGCTATGTATAGTTTTTGGCCCAATCTCCCAATGGTGAAGAATCACTTAAAAATTAAATAATTCTCATATCCGAATCCATATTCAGATCTTCACCAAAATCGAATCTGTTTGTCTTTGTCAGACACCCAACCGGTCCACCAAGTTTCGTCCAAATCCGTCCACAACTGTTTGAGATATCCTGCTATGTATCGTTTTTGGCCCTATCTCCCAATGGTGAAGAATCACTTTAAAAATTCTAGTAGCCGGATCCGAATCCGGATCTTCACCAAAATTTATTAATTTTGTCGTTGTCACATACGCTACTCTGCCAAATTTCGTCCAAATCCGTCCACAACCTTTTGAGATATTCACAAATGGACAGACAAATGGACAGACAGTGGTGAAAACATAACCTCCATCCACCTTTGGTGGCGGAGGTAATAACGCACAAGACCAATCAATATACTTGAAAAATCTTCGATTTTCACAAGTAACAAGAAGACGTCATGCAGAGCACGATACTTGCAAAATCCACCCCATCCCCACCTCCCCACCCCGAAGAAAAGGTTGCAATTAATCCAGCAAATTGTCCATTTCATCAAGATAAAAATTGACTATCTTGATCAAAGCTCGGGTCAATATGATTAAAATTGACGATTTTTTATATGAAAATTGATGATTTTAGTAGTTTGACTTACAGTTGACCTTTGACCTCAAAAATAGTTTCCCAATTTAATGAGGCAGTAGGCAAATGCTGTTAAATCTTCAAGTCAATCGGATGAAAATTAATAATCTTTCAGATGAAAATTGATGATTTTATAAGTTTGACCTTGAGTTGACCTTTGACATTTTGACCTCAAAAATAGTTGGTTTTCCAATAAATTAAGTGACTCACTATGTAAATGCTGTTAAATTTTCAGTTCAATCAGATGAAAATTGATTGATTTTCGGAGTTTGACCCTGAGTTGACCTTTTGACCTCAAAAATAGTTGGTTTCCCCCGATTTAGTGACTCAATATACAAATGCTGTTAAATTTTCAAAGTCAATCGGAAGAAAAATGGCGATTTTAGAAATATGACCTCCAGATGTCTTTTGACCTCAAAACCTCAAAATCAATAGGCTTCTCAATTGTGACGAACTCTACAACTTGGTGAAGTTTCATGACGATCGGTTTAGAATTGTGACCTGTAGGCGAGTGACAAACAAACAAGAAGACGTCATACGGAGCACGATACTTGCAAAATCCGTCCCCCCCCCCCCCCCCACCCCCAAAGTTTTCCATTGATACAGCAAATTGTCCATTTCATGAAGATTAAAATTGATGATATTGATCAAAGCTTGGGTCAACAGGATGAAAAGTGACGATTTTTTAAAGATGAAAAATGATGATTTTAGAAGTTTCACCTTGAGTTGACCATTGACCGCTTGACCTCAAAAATAGTACATTTACCAATTTAGTGACTCAATATACAAATGCTATTCAATTTTCAAGTCAATCGGATTTGAAATGGCGATTTTAGAAATTTGACCTCCAGATGACCTTTGACCCCAAAACAATAGGCGTCTCAATTAGGACGACCTATACAACTTGGTGAAGTTTCGTAACAATCGGTTTAGAATTGTGACCTGTAGGCCGGTGACAAACAGACAAACAAACAAGAAGACGTCATGCGGAGCACGATACTTGCAAAATCCGCCCCCCCCCCCCCCCCAAAAAAAGTTTTCCATTGATACAGCAAATTGTCCATTTCATGAAGATTAAAATTTATGATCTTGATCAAAGCTTGGGTCAACAAGATGAAAAGTGACGATTTTTCAGGTGAAAAATGATTTTAGAAGTTTGACCTTGAGTTGACCTTTGACCTTTTGACCTCAAAATAGTTGGTTTCCCAATTCAGTGAGGCAATATGCAAATGCTGTTCAATTTGCAAGTCAATCGGATGAAAATTGACGTTTTTTTCAAATGAAAAGTGATGATTTTGGATGTTTGACCTTGAGTTGACCTTTGACCTTTTGACCTCAAAAACAGTATGTTTCCCAATTTAGGGACTCGATATGCAAATGCTGTTCAATTTTCAAATCAATCGGTTGAGAATTGACGGCTTTTTAGATGAAAATTGATGATTTTAAAAATTTGACCTTGAGTTGACCTTTGACCTTTTTACCTCAAAATAGTTAGTTTCCCTATTTAGTGACAATGTGCAAATGCTGTTCAATTTTCAAGTCAATTCGATAAAAATTGAGGATTTTCGAAATGTGGCCTATGTTGACCATTTGGCCGATGTTGACCTCAAATATACTTGGTGGTTGAATTCAGTGACCAGATATGCAAGTCATCTTCGAATTTCAAGTCAATCAGATGACAATTGAGGATTTTAGAAATTTGGCCTATGTTGACCTTTTGGCCTATGTTGACCTCAAAAATGCTTGGTGGTTGAATTCAGTGACCAGATATGCAAGTCCTCTTCAAATTTCAAGTCAATCGGATTAAAATTGAAGATTTTAGAATTTTGGCAAAGTTTTTTTTTTTTTTTTTTTTGCATACAGAATCGAGGCTCGTGAAAGAGCTAACATTTATTTCACAAACAAATCAAACAGACAAACAAAATATATAAAAAGAGGGAGCGGTAGACAAGATGGGGAGAGAAGGGGAAGCACACAAACACAACATTTGAGAGCAGGGACATCGGGAGATGTGTGGGTGGGAGATGGCTTGGGGGGAGGTGGCTTGGGAAGGGAGAAGTATAAAACACAAGGACACCAAGGACTTCCAGGACAGAAGTTGGTATTTCAAAAAAGTGGATTTGGGGTGAAATTAGCTGGGGTAGAAAAGATCAAGGTTTTGGATGGGGGAAGATAAGAGATGGTGGTGAACAGCTGTTTTAAAGACCTGGAGGGAGGAGTGGGATTGAAGAGAGTGAGGGAGTTTGTTCCAGAGGCGGGAGAAAAGAGGCATGAAGGAGTGAAGGTGAGCAGAGAGTCTTGATTTTGGCAGTTTAACCATAAGAGGGTCGTTGGCAGATCTTGTGCGACATGTAGGAATATTTGGGGGACAGAGCCCAGAGAGAGCTGGGGGGGGGGGGGGGGGCAAGGCCGAAGAGGAGTCGGTAGAAGACGGAAAGACCACCAACCTGCCTGCGGTGAGTGAGTGAAAGGCCCTTGGAGTTAGCTTCATCGCGGGAGATTCCAATGATTCTGAAAAGTTGGTGACCTTTAGCCTATGTTGACCTTTTGGCCTATTTTGACCTCACATATACTTGGTGGTTGAAATCAGTGACCAGATATGCATGTCCTCTTCAAATTTCAAGTCAATTGGATGAAAATTGAAGATTTTAGAAATGCGGCCTATGTTGGCCTTTTGGCCTATTTTGACCTCACATATACTTGTTGGTTGAATTCAGTGACCAGATCTGCAAGTCCTCTTAAAATTTCAATTCAATCGGATGAAAACTGAGGATTTTAGAAAGTTGGCAAAGTTAATGACCTTTGGCCTATGTTGACCTTTTGACCCCAAAAACAATAGGCTTCTCAATTGGGACGACCTATGAAACTTGATGAAGTTTCGTGACGATCGGTTTAGAATTGTGACCTGTAGGCCAGTGACAAACAGAGAAGCAAACAGACAGACAAACAGACAGACAGACAGAACCACAAACGCAACCGACCAATATACTTGAAAAATCTTCGATTTTGCAAGTAAGCCCCTGTCACACATAGGCGGATATTTTGGCGACTACTGGCGACTGCCGGCGATCAAGATTTTTCGGCGACTATTGGCGATTTTGGGCGGTCAAATATGGTCAGGCGGCAGTATGGCGACTGCAGGCGGCCACATTGCCACTGCATTGCGACGAAGCACTGACCTCGCCCCGAGTGGGATGGCGACTGTTGAAGATCGACGACGACTGCATTGCGGATGCACGGCGGCAGCGTGGCGACAGTCTGGCGGCTAGATTACGACAGATGGCGGATCGCGGCGACTGCATTGGGCCCGGATGGCGGTTTACTCCGACGTCTGCAAGACTGCAATAAGACTTTGACAATCATTCACACATGATGATTGTGTGATCACACACAATCATTCACACATGGTTCACACATCAAGAGACGATGTCTACACCGAACCTGCCACCAGCTGACGATGACGATGACTCTGGCAGTCAGGATTATTGACACATTAGTGATTACTTGTGGATATTTGTGCTATTGGATACTTGTGCTGTGCTATTGGATACTTGTGCTATGAACATTGTGATTCATTATTGGATACTTGTGCTATGAACATTGTGATTCATTATTGGATATTTGTGCTATGAACAAATTTGTATTTAATATGAACAAATAAATTTGTTTGTATTAAATATAAATTTCAAAAATCACTGTTTCGTCCTCGCTACAGGCACTCATCAGACGGCTAAAGCTACCGTTAATACAGTGTTTCTATTTTGCATTTTTTTAAAAAAATCTTTATTTCTCGATTTTACATTTCACTTTATTCATTTCAATGATGTATGACATGAAGCATAAAGATGTTTGATGTACAATAAGAAAGTTAATAAAGATGTATCATTGTAATGTAATAATCAAACTTTTCTGCAGGGAGAGAGAATGGAAATAAAGTCCAACAAATTATTTCCACTGGTCCCAAGTCCCATAAATAAAGTTTCCAAAGGACCAAAGTCCCAAAAATAAAGTTCCCAAAAGTCCCAAGTCCAAACAATAAAGCCATATCCTTGTCGGCACCACAGGACCTCACTCCACGGAGACCCTCACACCATCCTGTCTTGCCATGGAATGGAGCCGGCAGGGGAGTTGTAGTAGGTCTTGAGGTAGTTCCTCTGGTCCTTGGCTACATGGGTGTGCACGTTCCCTCTAACCCCCCGTTCTTCCATGTCGGCCAGCTGCGTACCTTCCCTCCAGGCGCCTGGGATGACGTTGTGGTCATTGTCTTCATGGTCCATCACCTCGTTCTGCTGAGCTGCATAATGCAGACGCATAAGGTTGTGGAGACAAACGGTGGCCAGGATGATACTATCGATTGTCTCTGCTGTCTGGGCCATGGTTGTGAGTAGACAGCGGAACCGGTTGGATAGGATCCCAAAAGCGTTTTCCACGATGCGCCTTGCTCTAGACAAGCGGTAGTTGAAGATCCTTTCCTGGTGGTATTCGCAGTAATATCTTGGTCCAGTGTTGCCAAGTCATTCAGAAGGACCAGCTTCATCCTATGTTCATCATCCATGATATATGTTGGTAGAGAGACCCTTGGTAGACCTTGACCATAGAACATACTGCAGTGAGCTGAAATGTCCACCCCTATTTATACCTGGCCAGAAAATCGTGGCATGTCGTAATGCAGTCGCCAGGCAGTCGTAGCTCTGTCGCCAATGGCCGTAACTCGGCCGCCACTAGTCCTACTGCTGTCGTCGTCAGTCTCCCATATCCGCAGGGGAGACGTGGCAGTTCTTCTGTACTCGATATGCAGCCGCAACAGTGTCGGCCCGTAGTCGGGAAGATGCCGCAGGAAGGCCATATGGCATTCGCATCTCTGCCGTGCTAGCTGGTGGGGCGATGCTGGGGCGATTGCGGAAGACTATGAGCGACTGGGTTGCGGCCGTTTTACGGTCTTATTACGGATACCGATGACAGCATGGCTGTTCCATCACGACAGCATGGCGGATTTTTTTTGAGGACGACCTAGCGCGCCGTTTTTAAACATTAAAAAAAATATTTGGCCCCTTTGCGGCTCTTGCCGACTGCAGCAGACCTGGGGAGGATAACCACGACTACAGAAGACCGTCCATTCGGTTTCATTACGATTGTCGGCGGGTGTTGGCGATTTTTTCAGTCACCAGTAGTCGCCGACAAATCCGCCTATGTGTGACAGGGGCTTAACAAACAGACAAACAGACAGACAGACAGAACCACAAACGCAACCGACCAATATACTTGAAAAATCTTCGATTTTGCAAGCAACAATAAACCAAAGTGAAAACTGAGTGAGCCTTTCAGCGCGCGTCATCACCAGACCCCCTTTGGTGCTCGGTGATGATATCATGCAGCACCTGGAGATGGAATAGGAAAGGAGTGGTGTACATCACACACACCGGAATATGTATTGCCGTTTATTTGAAGCATATGTGAAAGGTCATGCATAAAAACGTTGTTATAACAATGTTATAGTGAAACAAAAATCAAGCCGGGTCAATATGACCCATGAATGCATTCATTGGAGTATTACATTTTAAAATATTTTTTCCTTCGATCCTGAAGGTGAAGAAAACTACACACAGAAACATGTATTAGCCTTTATTTGAAGCACAAATGAAAGGTCATGCAAAGGAAATTTTTATAGAAAAGTTATAGAGAAACAAAAATCATGCCGGGTCTAAAGGACCCGACTTATGTGTTTTGGGGGGGGGGGGGGGGCAATTTAAAAAAACTTTAAAAAAAAGAAAACACACCTCAAAGAATACAATCTTACTATAATTCACCACATGTCCGCCCGTCTGTCTGTCTGTTTGTCTGTCCGTCCACTCGAAGGTACCGCAAAAATGGCTGGACTGACCGCAACGATATTTTGGGTGGGTAATCCTGGGATCCCCTTGAGTAAAATAGGCTATATTGTTTTTCCAATTTCAGCTTTGGCCTCCAGCATTTTCAGGTTTGGACTCCCGCATAACGTTATTTTCCCGGGTGCTGCACAAACGGCTGCACAGGTTGCTGCACAGCTGCACCGATCGGCTGCACTGATCGGACTCAGTGACCTCGGACAAAGACCTTTTATAAGGAAATGTGTTGAATCCCTGCTTGAGAGAATGCCAACCCCCTCCCCACCATCACGGTCATCTCTCCAACTCACAATCCCACGAGATATGCGGAAAGGACGAACCAAAACCAATTATCTTCTTTTTGATTCGTATATAAACATCATTAAAAGTAAATAATGACCTCAGCCAAAGCCCAAACGACGTGAGTTTAATCTCTACATGAGAGAATTCCACATAGCTATTTGGGCGGTGTATAAGCTAACAGATCGCTGTCTCCATCGATCCTGCCAAGGTCGTAACACCTATTGGCTCAAAATCCTTTTAACTGTTGACTTGGTAGTTTTTACAATGAAGGAAACACGTATGGCAAGTACATACGACATAGCGATTTTGATTGTGACAGCTCTGTGGAGTCTTTTGCTTCACATCAAATTATTCAATACATTCATTCATCTATCTATAATTCCAGTAATCTCTGTGTGTGTGTCTATGTGTGTGTGTGTGTGTGTGTGTGTGTGTGTGTTTGTCTGTGACCGCTGTTTCTCGACAACCACGGGTCCGATCTAATTGAAACTTGCCAGATATATTGCTGGGGTCCTGAGGATGTGCCTTTTCAAGGTTTCATATTAATTGGAGAAGTAGTTACCGAGCTATTAGTAAAAGTAACGCAAGCCGTTCGCTTTGGCTTTGCGAATGGACCAAACCATTTCATGTAAATAGAGGGGGGGGGGGGGTTCTGTGGTCGTTACTGCCACGTGGCAGTTACTGCCACTGCCAGCCAATCACAGAACACGTTGTTGCGTAGGCGTGGCCGATGTGAATTCGAGGCGTAGCGGGCGCCATTTGGAGGAGCTGGGAGGACTCAGTCGTGATAGAGTGAGCCTGAGTGAGTATATCAAGACAAGAACAAGATCTAGAAGGAGGTATGTACGGTGCGATTCATATAATATATTGTTTAGTTATCGTCGATGAGGAATTTGGGGTCGGAATGGGTGATCGGCCTGGGTGACTGGGTCTCGACTAGATGCTGGGCAGCACCAAGGAACGGGCACCCACGTACGGGCACGACCTAGTTCATTTAATGATCATTACGCTCATTCTTACGCTCATTAAACGTTCATTAAACATTAAACGTTCATTAAACGATTACGAAAATAAAAACGAAAAACATTACGAAATTATGTTCACACCATCACATCAAACACTACCATGAACACAAACATCGTCACAACATCGTCACAATGAAAACATCGTCACAAACGTTACGTTACGTAATTCAAACCGTGAACAAATCGAATATTGGAGAGCCCATTGCCCAAATTTGAAACACGATGGAATGATATTTACCGATATGAACAGTGATGTGGCTTTTATTGAAATTCTACAAATACTGTTTAGATTTTGATGATATGCGTGTGATATGATTTAACGGATGTTTATATAAATCGTTTAAAAAAAAAAAAAAAAAGCCTTCAATTTCTGATATTTTGCCTTTTCATTTGGGCTTCCCAATTGAAATCTCGCCAATAGGGCGGGTACAGTTACGAGTAGGGATAATTACATTTTGTTTTTGTTTTCTTCAAAAATAGCCTGCCTGACTAATCCCGGGTCCAATATGACCCATGAACGCATTCTTGTGATTTATTAAATCAGCGTATCTAAGGGTTAAGCATCCTCACTTTAATTTGGGTCTTCTTCCTTATACATTCTTATCACTCTTCCTTATACATGCTGTTTAAAATTTTACCGTCTGGAACAGTGTTTGTATGTATGTATGTCCTTTTTGCCAGCATTTTGCCGGTTTATTTCCTTTAAAATTAGTTTTCTCTGCAACCATTGGTCCGATTGACACAAAATTTTCACGATAGGAGTGCCTCATCCTGTAGAATTTTTAATGATTACTATAACGTCATAGGTCACGTGGTAGGGCGCCATATTGAAAAACCGAAAACATTTGCACCTCTATATCTCTGAAGCCGCTCCATGGAAATAAATTGAAAGGTGGCCCATTGTAAAGTAATCCTTATGGGGAATAACACATGTTAATGGTGATGTCATAGGTGCCTTCACTATGACGTCATAAATCGACAAGTAGAACGCTTGATCCGATCAGTATGAAATTTTTGAGCGTGATTTAGGGATAATTTGGTAGAGAAAGAAAATTGAAGACGTCATCGGTCACGTGGTTCGGCAGCCATATTTTTACAGCGTTGCCATCTGAAACAGCATTTGTCTGTCAGTCTGGTGTATTATGTATGTGTATGTCCCTCACAAACGTCCACCAATCAGAGCTGATGATCTGGTCACATGACAGTGGGAGCAGCAGATCCTTCACTCACTCAGCAGATCCAAGCGCGGCCATGCCGTTGTTAGACTATCAGTCTTGTTAAAACAACAGAACACTCTCTTTATCTTACGTTTTGTTTGTCTATCTCACTTTCTGTTGATCATGTGTTCGACAGGCTGTCCTTCCTTAGCACCATTTTGCTAAATATTACCCCTTGTTAAGCTCTTCCCTTTATACCCTGCCTCAAAGCCATTCCCTTTTTCCTTCCTTCCTTCTCAAAGCGACCTCAAATAATAATAATTAATTAAACGTCATTCATTTCTAACTCATTTCGATTTCATTCCACCCTGAATTTTCCTTCCTCATCTCTGTTTTTCTTCCTCCTCCCCTCTTCCTCCATCCATTTAACTTTTTTTAAATGACATTTTTGTTATCTGCTCTTCCTCCATCTGCTTTCCCTTCTCTCTTCCTTTTTCCATCAATCCCTGGATCACTCACAAACTCCTCGTGCCTCATCACCATTGCATTCATATAGTGCTGTCTTTCTTCGTTCCTTTAATCATCATCCTCATCCCAATCCCAATGTCTATCTTTGTTTCTCTGCTCTTGGAATCCTTAAATCCAACTTCCCCATGTCATCTTCACTCCAAGGTCCCCCAACACCCACTTCAGGCTCAGCCCCACTTTCCCCTTCATCTTCTTGCCGTACGTGCAGCTTGTTCAACCACACATGTCCTTCTCCACATCCCCTTGATCTCACTTTCCACTCTGCTGTGGATGTTTTCCCTTTTCCATTTTGTTCCATTGCATTCTGTTGTACCTCTTCCATGAGCCTCGACCATGTATCCACAAAACAGCACTCCCCACTTCCTTCCAGGTTGTCTTCTGCATGTTGTGAAGAGCAGTTTCTTGTCTCTGTTGTACCTTATTTGCCTTTTCCTGCACTCACTTTTCCATTTACCTATTCTCACCTCCCACCTCCCTACCTGGAATGTACAGCTAGTTTCTCGGATCAAAATCCACTTTTATTTCTCTCTTTATTGAGCATGAAGACACCTATGATGTCCTGTGCTATAGCATTTGGTATACAATTATCTTTATCTCACATTATGATTAATCAATCTCACAAATATCCCTGCATTAAACATAAAGGGTAGTTTTGACCTGGACTTCCACACCTGTACTCTATGAGCCTCAAAATGTACCTCCAACTCGTGTAGATGCCCAGGTACTTCCACATATGTACCTGACGACACTAGTGTGCAAATGGGCAAGGTGATGATGAAAACGATATTGGGTCTCACCATATACTTATTGCGATCACGTGGTGCCGCCACCCTATTCGGAGGATACTTATCCATTTGATTTGATTTTTTTTTTTTCAAATCAAATCAAATTGGAAATTACTATATTTTCAAATTGCCCTTCAAAGATGTCAGACTGCGACCAATCGTCTGGAAATGTAATCATTATCCCATGCTCCTGCAGCACGCTTCTTGTCATCCCATTTTCAGCTATCCTGATTTTCAGAAGGTGCATTAAAAGTGGGAAATCTGCATCTGACATTACCTGCATCAGGGTGGTGACCTGTCCAGGGTAGGTTCTCAGCCACTGCACGACCCTTTTGTGAACCAACACTATGGTAACAAGGTATGGTCATGGATGTCAGGATGGATCTGCCTGTTATAAACAAGTGCCCAGGTCAAATTTGAACCATCTTTGTAATATCCACTGGGAATATTTATAGTGCCCCTTTTGAAGGATTTCGTTTGGTTTCACAATTGGTGGCTAATTGTTATTTAATTATTAATGCTGCATTATAGCCACGAATCCCGAGCCCGAGAGAGCGGATCCCGAACGGGCATCCCAAAACTTGGATGTCACATTGCGCTCGGAACAGATTGCATTAGCCAGGCAGGAAAGGCCAATCTGCCCGTAGAGCGAGAACACTTTGTTCGTGCTGCCCATCACTGGCTAACGAGAAGGCGCCCCGGCCACACAAAGAGGTCTTTTTCACGACACGCCTCGCTGAATGCGCCCGGGCCGCTTTTCACGGGGTGCTGGGAACAGGACGTGCATGGCTCATCAGACTCCGGGGCACACAGGCGGGACGGCTGAGAATCCCGCGGGTGGGCTCCGAGGCAATGGAGTGGGGGTTGGGGGAGAGGGAGGGACAGGGTGAGAGGGGGGAAAAAGGAGGGGAAATACGAGCTCACAATGATGTCATTTTTAGACGTGATCGGAACAATAGCCGCCTGATCGTGCCAGGCAAAGCAAGCAACCGCTGAATGAAGACCGTTGTGACCGTGACCACGGCCACCAACTGGAATTCGGGACGCACAGGAAAAAAACCCCTCTTTAAAACGCTTCCACCCCCACTCCTTCTGACACCCTCTCCGCTCTTCGTCATCGGATTGGCAGTGTAGCTCCGAGGTAGCGTGATCGCCATTGAGCTGTCAAGTCTACATCGGGACTTGGATGTCCGCGGCTGGGTCGAACTGAAGCGATGCCAGCAGGGGGCGCTGCATCGTGGAGCACGCCACCCTTCGGATGCACCGCTTGGTCGAACCGAAGCAATACCGGCAGGGGGCACTGCATCTTGGAGCACGCCACCCTTCGGATGGGCCGCTGGGTCGAACCGAAGCAATACCGGCAGGGGGCGCTGCATCTTGGAGCACGCCACCCTTCGGATGCACCGCTGGGTCGAACCGAAGCAATACCGGCAGGGGGCGCTGCATCTTGGAGCACGCCACCCTTCGGATGCTCCGCTTGGTCGAACCGAAGCGATGACAGCAGGGGGCGCTGCATCGTGGAGCACACCACCCTTCGGATGCGCCGCTGGGTCGAACCAAAGCGATGCCGGCAGGGGGCGCTGCATCTTGGAGCACGCCACGCTTAGGATGCCTTGGCGAAAAAAAAAACCGACTGTTTCTTCTGCATTGAGGCTGTGATTGTTAAAAGTTTCCATGAGTTCGTTTCTGAAGGCTGAGGTATGTACCTGACGTTTGTCATCGTGTACCTGACGTATGCCATCTGAGCGTATCGTTTTCTTAGGATACGAACAAAGATGTTCAGTGTGCTGGTAACTTGGCCAAAATATCTGCATTTATTTATTTCCATTTTATTTATTACCGAGTGTCGACTTTTATGGCCGAAGCCTTTTTTATTCCAAAAAAAGGTAAAAAAAACACTCTCAAAAGTCACTCAATAAAACCATCATCATCACACAAGAACCCAGGAAAATCAAAAGCCAAGAAATCAAAAGTCAAGAAATCAAACAATAAATAAGAAATCAAAGAGAAAGCAAAGCAAAGATCAGGAAACGAAAGAAAAAGTTCAAAGACAAAGGAGAAAGTCAAACCAAACTCAATAAACCATTAATCGTTAAAACCAAATTCCATCATCCCTATCCCCAAACCCCCCCCCAAAAAACACTCTCCCACCCCAGGCAACCGACACCTAACTCTAACTAACCAAAGGGGAGGGAGAAAGGAAAGAAGACCCTAGAAAGGAAAGAAGAATCACTTTGCTTGTTCGCGTCACACGTATATTCTGTTTGCTCTTTTCAGGGAAGGACTCCAATCCTCCTCCCACCCCCCCACCCCAAAACAACGAAGAAAGGGACACCTTAAAACAATAAGAATCAAGGGGCCTTTTTTCCTTTACATACCGAAATCAACAACCGGCTGCTAACCAAAGCCGGGATCATGCAGCCACAAGCACGTTGAGGGCTCGACCCACCGCTGGAAATAATAATGAAAGAAAATAAAAATCAAACCAAGGCAAAATCAAGATCAAACAAAAGGAAACCCAACTGCCCCCACCCTCCCCAGGCCGCGCCCACCCGGAAGACGCACCACAAGGAAGGCACCGGCTCCCTGAGCTGCCCCCGAGGCGTGAGTGTCCCAATGAGAATCACCGCCCGACAGGGCCCGCAAGCACACCTGCCGGAGCACCCCCAACCTTTCTAAGCCCGGGCGGCAAGCTCGGTCAGGGACTACGGCTGCACATGACTGCCGCCCGCACATTTGGAAGTAACCTCCAGCGGGACACCCCCCTTCGCCACGGAAAAGCCCGGCCGTATTCTCCGCTCCAGGGAGGGCTTTCCGACACACCTGACGCATCGTTGCGGCCAGCACCCCGCCCCGTCGCCCGCAGGCTGTCGCCAAGCCTGTACCTTTGGAGGCAGGATAGGGCCATGCCCCATATCTGCCCAGGATCCAACCATTCTCTGGTATGGAAACCTCTGGTTCTTGCTCGCCACAAGACGGTCTTGATTATACAGACTGTTCTCCAGGCCTGCCTCCACTTGCGGCCAGACACTGGTTGTGGTAGGAGCCCGCTGAACACAAAGACGTCCCGTCTGACCATCACCAGCCAAGGCACATAGCATTCGAGGAGGCCAGCAAGCGACCAGACCCCCTCGGCGACAGGGCAGTCCCAAAGGACATGCCTGACGGTTTCGTCCCCTGTGCATCAGGGTCGGGGACACTGGACTGACACGTTCAGGCCCCTCTGGACCCGAAACACCCGGACCGGAAGACACTCATGGGCGGCTTGCCACGCGACGTCCTTCTGGTCGTTGGCGAGACAGCGAGCCGAAACGTTCTCCCAAACCTTTCTCGCCGTATGTTCTGCGAGAGGCCTTCCGTGAAGGATACGCACCTCCCGCAGCACCTCCTTTGGGCGCAAGTGATCCAGGACCTGCGACAACTGCCAACCGATGGGCCGACAGGTCAACAGGCCCTGCTCCCGGGCGAACCCCTCAAACACCTGGAAATGCCCCGGACACGACCCAGAAAAAGGCCGAGACAGCGGGAGGGACCGCCCTTCCAACCGCGCGATGGACGGCCCCAGAAAAAAGAACAAAAAATCCCATGCCAGCAGGCGACCCGGGTCCTCTGACACAAATAACTCCATGAGAGTACACGCAAACGCAGACATACATACAAACACCGGGCAGGGGACACCCTTCCCACCCAAGGACGGGCTCATCTTCACAACCCTCCTACTCCTGCACTCTGCTCAGGTACCCCAGAAGAAAGTGAAAATTAATCTATCCAGAGCCCGTCCCACCGCAGGAGGAGGTGGGGAGATTCTCGCCAAATACAACAACTTAACAATCAAAACATTCTTGATCACTAAATTTCGCCCCTCCATGGTTAGGCGACAAGACCGCCAAGAAGCGACCTCCAATTCCATTCCCCCAATGACCGTTCGCCAGTTCTCAGCGGCCACGCCGCCTGGGTCAAAGCAGACCCCGAGGATCTTTAATCGATTTCTCCGCTCCGTGTACGGGCAAGGGGGGCCGCAGCCCGTCCTGTGCCGACAAAAGTGCATGACCTCGCTCTTCTGAGGATTGATTTTAAAAGAGGAGGCCAACCCAAAACGCTCGCAGAGACCCACCAGTCTGCACATGGCGACTGCATCGGTGACAAACACCGACACCTCGTCCATGTACAGACTCACCTTTAGGTGCTCCCCATGGGTTCCGGGAATCCACAACCCAGGGAAGGATGGGTCCGCTCACAGTGCACAAGCAAATGGTTCAATACAAAGGACAAAAAGGACTGGTGACATTGGGCAGCCCTGCCTTACCCCAGAAGCGACTGGGAAGGCTCCCGAGAGGTGTCCGTTGACCAAAACACGGGCTTCAACGTCCCTATACATCAGGCCCACCCAATGCATCAAATTTGGCCCAAAGCCAAAACGGTCCAAAACGGCCATCATGTATTCATGTGACACTCTGTCGAAAGCCTTCTCCTGGTCCAAACTGACTATGCTCAGTGGGAGGCCTCTCTCCTCCGCTGGCTGGATTGCCTCTCAAACCAGGCCCAGGCTGTCGGACACTCTGCGTCCCGGAACAGCACAAGTCAGATCCGGGTGCACGAGGTCCACCATGACACCGTGCACCCTCTTAGACAGCACCTTTGTTAGTATCTTGTAGTCGACATTCAACAAAGTGATCGGGCGCCAGTTGGACAGATCCTCCCGATCACCCTTCTTGTGCACGAGGTTTACCACGCCCCGGCGCATCGAATCTGGAAACCTCACAGAGATGGCTAGCTACCTCACTACCTGCAGATAGTCCTCGCCAAGGACGTGCCAAAGGCGGTGATAAAACTCCATGGGCAGGCCGTCATCACCCGGGGTTTTATTCGCGGCCAAATCCCGAACAGTGGAGGTCAATTCGTCCAGGCTCACCGGCTCCTCCAACCGCTCCCGCTGTTCGGGGCTCAAATGATTCCTCAGTTGGCCGAGAAAGTCGGCCATCTGGATTTGGTCAACCGGTCGTTTTTCAAAAAGCCTGGAGTAATAGTCCTCCACTGCTTCAGTAATATGGTCCGGATCCGAAACACGGCCTCCCCCCACATTAACCTGTGCCAAACTGCCCCTATGCCTGGCACATCGTTGGAAGAAAAATCTGGTACACTTTTCATTCCCCTCCAATGCCTGCACCTTGCTCCGGAAGATGATGGCCCTCGCCCTGGCTTCGAGGAGGCTAAAAATCCTCCCCTTCACCCGGCGGATCTTTTCCGACACGTCCCTCCCTTCGCAAAGTTTCTTATGCAGGTGCTGGAGGTACGCCTGCATGCGCTCCAAACGCTCTCGTTTCCCCACGGCCCTCATTCACCCGGCCGTACGGAAAAACCCTATGGTCCTACGTTTCACCTCCTCCCACCAGGCTACCGAGGTAGGGAAGAGGCACCTGACCGTTTCCCACTCCCTATACTTCCGAACGTAGGAACGCACTAAACTGTCATCCTGCAAAAGGCGACAGTTAAGCTTCCAGAGTTCAGAGTGCCGGGGACGCACTCCATTTAATTCAATACCCAGAGACAAACGACAGTGATCTGAAAATGCCACCGCGTGAAGTACCAGGCCCGGGTCGCCAAAATTTGGTGTCAAAAGGATGTAATCAATCCTAGCACGACTGGTACCAGCCGCATCGGTCCGGGTGACCTCATTCCTTTCCGCACCCATGTCCCTCAACCTAAAATCCTGAACAAGCCATTTAAGGGCCCGCGCCGATGACTCCAGGGGCAACCTGTCCAAACTTACATTAAAATCTCCCCCGACGATCACGGGGCCAGAGGTGGAGAGGAGGGGCCCCAACTGGCGCAGGAGCTCCACTCTTTCTCCCACCGTCGTAGGAGTGTACACATTGACCAAGGTCAGTGGGGTCGAGGACACCACCACCCTGAGCGCGGCCAATCGCCCCGGAATAATTTCTTCTAAACTAAGGACCTCGACATTCGGGCTCTTAATAAGGAACCCTAATCCTGCCGCCCTGTTAGTGTTGCTTCCGGACCAATTCGACTCTCCGTACCGCCAATTTGCACGGAGGTATCCATACTCACCGTGCGGAATATGGCATTCCTGCAACAGGCAGACATCCCATTCAAAATTGTGCAGTTCTTCAAAAATAGCGATCCTCCGGACCGTGGTACAGACTCCCCGTACGTTTAAACACGTTAATTTAAAGCTCATAGGTGTTGGTGTATTAATCACCAACCCTAGTGCAAACCACGAAAGGGGAGTCATAGGACTTATGAAGCTCCTCCCTTCTTGCCAGGACACGACGGGCTACCATTCTTCCTCCTCCTGCGGTCCTTCCCGCAGCCGGGAGCCACGAGGGTGCCCGGGAGCCAGTCCCCGTCGATGCAGACATTCTCCCCGGGTAGCAGGACGAGGTCCTCCTCCCCGGGGGTCAAATAAATTACCCCCCCTCGCCCGACGTCCAGGGAAGAAAGCCACCAGTCCTCCGCGAGCAAACCCTCCTTGAGGCCCATGGCCACAGCTGCCCCCGGAGGAGGAGTGAGGTCAACGGGTGGGGAACGACTCACGGGGGAACGGGAACGTGAGCGTTCAGGGGAAGACTGCATTTGGACCCTTCCCCGGAGACCTGCTGCGGCCAACCCCGACTGCACCCCTCCACTACCACGGGCAGGCGATCCCCCAGGCCTGGATGGGTCGCTTGATGCACGGGGGGCTCTACGCCCCACAGGGGTTTTTGTCTTCGACGTTCTTGCGGTCTTCCCCTGTGGGGCTTTGCCCAGAGGAGCTTTCCCTTTGTCCTGGCCCCTCCTCCGACGCTTCTTCTCCACCCATTGTCCGGTGTCACTTTGTTCATAGCCGGAGGAGGCTCCGGCAGCGGGGTTTCTGGCACCGAGGATGTTTCTTCTGACCCCGCCACCGGAGCCACCATTCTTTGTGCTGCCTCCCCTCCCACCGCAGTGGGCCCGACACCCGGCGAAGCCACATCCAGGTCCTGATCTGCCCCTCCCTCCTTGTTCTCCTCCCCCTCCAACTTCCTCCCTTTACTTTCTACAGGGCGTGGGGCTGACACACACACGAACACATTAGTCCCCCCCCTCCCCAACCCCAGATGAGATGCAATACCCTCCCCTGTCCCTTGGGCAACACCCTCTCCTGCCCCTTGGGCAACCCCCTCCCCCACCCCTTGGGCAACCCCCTCCTCCACCCCTTGGGCAACCCCTCCCCCGTCCCTTGGGCAACCCCCTCCCCCGTCCCTTGGGCAACCCCCTCCCCCGTCCCTTGGGCAACCCCCTCCCCCGTCCCTTGGGCAACCCCCTCCCCCGTCCCTTGGGCAACCCCTCCCCCGTCCCTTGGGCAACCCCCTCCCCCGTCCCTTGGGCAACCCCCTCCCCCGTCCCTTGGGCAACCCCCTCCCCCGTCGCTTGGGCAACCCCCTCCCCCGTTCCTTGGGCAACCCCCTCCCCCGTTCCTTGGGCAACCCCCTCCCCTGACCCTTGGGCAACCCCCTCCCCTGACCCTTGGGCAACCCCCTCCCCTGACCCTTGGGCAACACCCTCCCCTGTCCCTTGGGCAACTCCTTCCCCTGTCCCTTGGGCAACGCCCCCACTGGTCCCTGGAGGCACACCGTCCCCTTTCCTTGTCCCTGGGGGCACACCATCCCCTGTCCCTGGGGCAACACCCCCACTCCCACCCGCAGCAGCACGCATCTTGCTTGCGTAACTCTGCGGGCAGGAGCGGAAAGTGTGCCCCGGCGCACCACAGAGGTTGCACCGCACCACTTGGGCGCAGCGCTCCCTCAAATGCCCCAACTCGCCACACTGAGTGCAGATGTTCAATGTACAGCCAGTAATCAAGTGACCAAGTTCACCGCATCGGCGGCATAATTTCGGCTGTCCCGCGTAAAAGACCTCGGTCCATCCCAACCATAATCCCATTGGGCATGTGGGTGACCGTACCATCCTCCCCCACCCGCAGCTTTACCCGGAACTGCCGAGTCCCGGTCCAAATACCGAGGCTGTCCCGGACGAGCCGTACTTGGCCTCGGATGTCGGCGTATCGACTGAGCCAAACTTTGACATCATAGTCACTCACGCCTTCGTTGTACAGGTGGACGGTCACGACTCTCTCCTGGGTTTCTGAGAGAGCCTCGACTGCCCAGTCTGCCAGTTTCCCAGCAGACCGAGCGGTAGCCCACCGGCGCCAGAACTCGGCAAGTCCCTGCCCTGTTTGGAAGGACACGTCGAAACCACGGGCGAGGGAGATCAGGCAGAAAAAGTCAACAGCCTTGAACCCCAGCACACTCAACAATACATCCCGACCGAATTTTTCCCTATAGTGGGGCGGCTTAGCCCAAATATTCAAAAGAATTGTGCATTTTGTGAAACAAGCACCAAATTTGGCACAAATGTACATTAATATGTTGCGAACATTTTCAGATATTGGGCCACTTGAAATTCCGTAATTTTTTTTTTCAAATTTTTTCAAATTTCGTAATTTCAAATTTTTCGGGTGACACCGTCACAATTTCGGTCTTCGAGGCCGGCCGATAGGCAAAGTGTGACCGGAAGGGACGAGGTTCTCCTGACCACGTGGCCCTCGATCTGGGAAGCGAGAGGCGTTCCATTAGTGGACGCGCCCCTCACGCCCGACTTTTGGGCGGCCCCGGCAGGCCGTTTGTTTTGACGTTCCGTGTCAGGCCCCGCACCCCCACCTCCGGGCCGACCGGAAGCTTGTGCTGAGTACATCATACCTGAACAACTCAGTGAGGCAGAACACAGCAGTGCACACCAGGGTGACCCCTTCAGTGCATAAACCAATTAACCTGTCCACTGCAGGGCATATAGAAATGAAGTTATTTTCTGCATATAATAATAATATAAGTTCAGTTCTATATAACAATTTCTGTTATCACCACTACCACTACAACTACCACTACTACAAGCTTTGTCTGGAATTTTGTGGACTAACAGACAAACAGACATACAGACAAGCTGGGATCAAAACATTACCTCCTTCCACCATTGAGTGTAGAGGTAAACATCATGGAAATTATATCATGCCCTAGATTTAATTCATGCTTACCCGTGTATTTGCTTCACTGGTTCACAAGGTCTTTTGCATACATGTAATTCAGACTCTCGTCTTCATTGCTGACCACACAATGTTCGCAACATATTAATGTACATTTGTGCCAAATTTGGTGCTTGTATCACAAAATGCACAATTCTTTTGAATATTTGGGCTAAGCCGCCCCACTATATCGGCCGGCCTCGAAGACCGAAATTGTGACGGTGTCACCCGAAAAATTTGAAATTACGAAATTTGAAAAAATTTGAAAAAAAAAATTACGGAATTTCAAGTGGCCCAATATCTGAAAATGTTCGCAACATATTAATGTACATTTGTGCCAAATTTGGTGCTTGTATCACAAAATGCACAACAGGTTTGCTATGCTGCTATACTACTAGCTGGAACACTACAATCATTAATCCACCAAAACCGGACACAATTATGGCGCCTACTCGCCATACCGGGGTTCTAGGAGGGGCAGAGGACAACACTCGGGGTGGGGGGGGGGGGGGGGGGGTGGGGGTGTGGGGGGGGGGTGTGGGGGGTGGGGGTGGGGCGTGTCTTAGTTTGGCGGATGTCTTAGTTTGGCGCATGTGTTTGTTAGGCGGATGTCTTAGTTTGGCGGATGTCTTAGTTTGGCGGATGTCTTAGTTTGGCGGATGTCTTAGTTTGGCGGATGTGTTTGTTTGGCGGATGTGTTTGTTTGGCGCATGTGTTTGTTTTGTGGATGTGTTAGTTTGGCGGATGTCTTAGTTTGGTGGATGTGTTAGTTTGGCGGATGTGTTTGTTTGGCGGATGTGTTTGTTTGGCGCATGTGTTTGTTTGGCGGATGTGTTAGTTTGGCGGATGTCTTAGTTTGGCGGATGTCTTTGTTTGGTGGATGTGTTAGTTTGGCGGATGTCTTAGTTTGGTGGATGTGTTAGTTTGGCGGATGTGTTTGTTTGGCGGATGTGTTTGTTTGGCGCATGTGTTTGTTTGGCGGATGTGTTAGTTTGGCGGATGTCTTAGTTTGGCGCATGTGTTTGTTTGGCGGATGTGTTAGTTTGGCGGATGTCTTAGTTTGGCGGATGTCTTTGTTTGGCGGATGTGTTAGTTTGGCGGATGTGTTAGTTTTGCGGATGTGTTAGTTTGGCGGATGTGTTTGTTTGGCGGATGTGTTTGTTTGGCGCATGTGTTTGTTTGGCGGATGTGTAAGTTTGTGGATGTGTTAGTTTGGCGGATGTCTTATTTTGGCGGATGTGTTAGTTTGGCAGATGTGTTAGTTTGGCGAATGTGTTTGTTTGGCGGATGTGTTAGTTTGGCGGATGTGTTAGTTTGGCAGATGTCTTAGTTTGGCGCATGTGTTTGTTTGGTGGATATGTTAGTTTGGCGGATGTCTTAGTTTGGCAGATGTTTTGGTTTGGCGGATGTCTTAGTTTGGTGCATGTGTTTGTTTGGCGGTTGTGTTAGTTTGGCGGATGTCTTAGTTTGGTGGATGTCTTAGTTTGGCGGATGTGTTAGTTTGGCGAATGTGTTTGTTTGGCGAATGTGTTTGTTTGGCAGATGTGTTTGTTTGGCGCATGTGTTTGTTTGGCGGATGTGTTAGTTTGGCGGATGTCTTAGTTTGGCGCATTTGTTTGTTTGGTGGATGTGTTAGTTTGGCGGATGTCTTAGTTTGGCGCATGTGTTTGTTTGGCAGACTTTCTGAATGCACTGTGGCTCACTCTGACCAATCGTCCCAAGGAACAATCTTATATACCTTCATGTTCTCAAACAGGGGGAAGGGATATTTGCATAGCTGGCTGAACCTGAGGGCAGCAAGTTGCTTGATACAATGGAAGTAAATATATGCAGATTGGAAAACAAAGGGCAGAGTGAAGGTTGCATTTCAAGTTCATTAACTTTCAAAAGTTACAATTGTCAATTTCACCTATGGAGGAGTCACTGAGGATGTGCGAACATTGCAATCAGTTTCAAGAATGCAGAGCATTGTTCATGCAGATTAGACAGGCAGATTCGGTCTCAAAGTCCGACATTTCGGCACCACTCAGAGTCGAAGAGCTTCATATCAATGTCCTTCAAAATAATTCATTTGAAAACATTCATTCTATATTTATAAATATACACGTTTATATTTACAAGATTTCCTAAATCCTATTATCATGTATTTAAACATTGTACAGATGAATTCATCATTGGGAATACATAATCCCAACACTATATTTCAAGCCACAATATATCTAACCATATCACCTTTATTCATTAAAAAAATTAATTACAGTACCTTTATTCACCACAGAAGGTGGATGGAGGTTATGGTCTCACCCCTGTCTGTTCGATACTTGTGAAATCGAAGATTCACAAGTATATTGGTTGGTCTGGTCTGTTATTCTATTTGTCTGTTTCTCAGTTTTTCTGTCTGTCTGTTTGTTTGTGTGTCAATCACCTGCAGGTCAAATTTTTACTCCAATCTTCACAAAACTTCACCACCTGGTAAAGGAAGTGGCAAGCTGATAGAGGAAGTGAGGAAATGAGGAAGTGACAAGCTTGAAGCCTATTGCTTTTGAGGTTACTAGGTCAAAAGGTCAAAGGTCAAGGTCACATAAATTGTCAATTTTCAACGGATTAACTTGATATATACTGTACTGTACAGTACAGCATATAAAAAAAATAAAATATACGGGTGGACGGTGAACGCTCATCGAGGTGAAGTCTTGTTCGACACCTCTGAGTACGTCGATTAATTACATGCTGTTTCAACGTGAGTTTGGACCTTGAATACGTTTATTACTTACTTCTTATTGGACATTGACTACGTCTATTCTTTTAATTACTGAATATTGGAGCATACCTTTTCGACATGCCTTAAGACCAATTTCTTAACCTTTTTCCCCTTTGGACCTTCTAAGACCCTTTATGCCCTTTAAATTTAAACATTTACACTCTTTCGACCCGACCCTTAAGACCATTTTCAACCTTTTATACGCTTTGGACCTTCTAAGACCCATTTATACCCTTTACATTTAAACATTTACACCTTTTAGTCAAATTTTGGTGAAATTGCCAAAATCAAGACTCTCTGCTCACCTTCACTCCTTCATTCCTCTTTACTCAGGCCTCTGGAACAAACTCCCTCACTCTCTTCAATCCCACTCCACCCTCCAGGTCTTTAAAACAGCTGTTCACCACCATCTCTTATCTTCCCCCATCCAAAACCTTGATCTCTTCAACCCCCGTTAATTCACCCCAGATCCACTTTTTTGAAATACCAACTTCTTTTCTCGGAGTCCGAACAGTGTCCATGTGTTTTATACCTCTCCCACCCCCCCCCCCCACCGTTCCCATGCCTCCTCCCCCCAAACCCTCTCCCTCCCACAGATCTCCCGATGCCCCTGTTATCTCCCCATCTTGTCTCCCGCTCCCTTTATTGTATGTTTTGTGTCCGTTTTTTGTGTGAATGATGTTAGCTCTTACACGAGCCTCGATCTTGTAAACAACAAAAAAGACCATTAAGACCATTTTCAACCTTTTATTCCCTTTGGACCTTTTAAGACCCTTTATACCCTTCAAATTTGAACATTTACACCCTTTAGACCCTTAAGACCATTTTCAACCTATTATTCCTTTTGGACCATTTAAGACCCTTTTAAGAAAAGGCCCCCAATTAGGAATTAGAAAATGTATCAACCAAATTTGTGATGCACAATATTCCATCATGTAAAACACTTGATAGGTCCAAAATATTCCAAAATACCGTTTCCATGGCAACTATTGTTCCTTTGTATTTCGCAAGTATCGTGTTATGCACGACATCTTTCTTGCTTGTTTGTTTGTCTGTGAACAGACAAACTGGGCCCTGTGCTTTTTCTGGTCTTCATCAACGATCTCTCCGTCTCTCTGGAAAATCCTCTCTATCTCTTTGCTGATGACTCCACTCTCTGCCGCTCCATTCCTCATCCCTCAGATCGGCAGTCTGCAGCCTCCTCACTCTCTGCAGACCTGGACAAAATCACAGACTGGTCAAACAAGTGGAAAATGTCTTTCAATCCTGACAAATCTCACACTCTTACTATGTCTCTCTGAAAAGACCGACTGGAAAACCCTCCCATCTACTTTCTCAACAATCCTCTCCAAGAAGTTCTGTCGCTCAAGCTTTTGGGTCTCACTATCTGCCATGATCTTTCTTGGGAAAACCACATTTCCAAGCTGGCCTCCAAAGCCAGTCGCCAACTGGGCATCCTCCCTCATGCGAAGTCCTTCCTTGGCACACCTGAGCTCCTCACCACATACAAGGCTTTCATCCGCAGCTCAATGGAATACTGTGCCCCCCTCTGGGCCGGTGCTCCTGCCTCACACCTAGCTCAGCTTCACGCTGTTGAAACCAAAGATTTCAGAATCATTGGAATCTCCTGCGATGAAGCTAACTCTGAGGGCCTTTCACTCACTCACCGCAGGCAGGTTGGTGGTCTTTCTGTCTTCTACCGACTCCTCTCTGGCCTTGCTCCCCTAGCTCTCTCTGTGCTCTGTCCCCCAAATATTCCTACAGGTCGCACAAGATCTGCCAGCAACCCTCTTATGGTTAAACTGCCAAAATCAAGACTCTCTGCTCACCTTCACTCTTTCATTGCTCTTTTCTCCCACCTCTGGAACAAACTCCCCCACTCCCTTCAATCCCACTCCTCCCTCCAGGTCTTTAAAACATCTGTTCACCACCATCTATCTTATCATCTCTTATCATCTCATCTTATCATCAGCATCATGATGATGATGATGATCATCATCATCTTATCATCTCTTATCTTATTATCTTATCTTATCTTATCTTATCATCCCCCATCCAAAACCTTGATCTTTTCTACCCCCGCTAATTCACCCCAGATCCACTTTTTTGAAATTCCAACTTCTTTTCTGGAAGTCTTTGCAGTGTCCATATGTTTTACACCTCTCCCACCTCCCCCCAAGCCCTCTCCCTCCCACAGTTCTCTCGATGTCCTTGCTCTCAAATGTTGTGTTTGTGTCCTTCCCCCTCTTTCCCCATCTTGTCTACCGCTCCCCTTATTTTGTGTTTTCTGTCGGTTTGACTTTTTGTGTGATTAATGTTAGCTCTTTCACGAGCCTCGATACAACAACAACAACAACAACAGGCATTTTAAGGCCATTTTCCCTGCTAGAGCGGGGTTTCACGAGCCTCGATCTTGTATACAAAAGAAATAAATAAATAAATAAAACCAGGATATCTCAAAACGTTGTAGACGGATTTGGCCGAAACTTGGTGGGCAGGTTGGGTATGTGACAAGGACGAAATTATTAGATTTTGGTGAAGATCTGAACCGGATCCGAAGACTATAATTTTAAGTGATTCTACGTAATTGAGAGAAAGGTCCAAAAACTATATATAGCGCGATATCTTAAAAAGTTGTGGACAGGTGATAACAAAACTTGGTTGATGAGTTTGGTAAGTCACAAGAACAAACTGATTCGATTTTAGTTCAGGTCTGGATCCATATCCGGCCTGTCAGTGGATACAAGACATTAACTGTTCATCCTGGTGGAGGTATGCTCTCTACTGAGTGCTGCTCTAGTTTCTTCAAGCACTGATTTTGATTGTTCTTCTTGCAGTGCATGAAATTTCAACATTATTCTCTAACAACACCTTTCAAATCTGTCAATATTCTTCCTTCCTTTCATTTTTCACTTTACATGACTCATATCCATACATCATAATTGGAAATGCCAGAGCATTCACCGGTATTGTCTTGGTTTGTTTTGTCACATCTTTGTCTTTCCAAACCTTTGTCAATGCTGACATTGCTGTTCTCCCCAATGCTAACCGTATATTAATTCCTCCTCAACATTCTGTTACGGATTCGTCACTTCCGTTGTTGTGGTTCTCATCCACTGTAAACATTTTTGGTTCCATGTACTATTATTGTTATCGTTTAAGTGAATTGGAGATAACTGTTTTCAAAAGGTAAATAAAATTAATGTTTTAAATAGAAACCGGAAACCGGATCGGGAACCGGACGAACAAGAAGAGGAAGAAGAAGAGGAAAAGGAGGCGGAGCAAGTGAGGTCGGAGAAGGAGCCGAGCTGCTTCGAGGTCTTGAGCAAACGCTGGCGAACGGGCGTCACGAGTGAACTTTGGGTTTCCTGGGAAAGGGATTCCTACAACAGAGTTGTTATCGCTGTGACAGATAAATCTGCATGACAGGTTTTGCGGTTGATTCCGAAGAGAATCGTTGGAGTGCCGTTACGTCTCGAGTACGGGCCGGTTGGCCGTTTTGCCTCGCGCCCGATTTCACATCGCTCTAGGCTCTTCACCTCGCTTCAACCATTTCACCGCATCCAGATGTTAACCTGGTGTGTCAGTGTGTTTAGACAGGCAGACAGGCAGCGAATAACGTGGATTTTGAGTGGGAATTTGCGGTTCGCCGATTGGGAGCCGTTGAACGTCCATACCCGAAGGTGTGATTTCCCAGTCACCTCTTGAGGGTACCTTTGCCCATCTTTGGCAGTGTGACTGTCAACTGAATGGGATTCTGGTCTTGATACAACATCGTTCTGACGATCACTGGAGCGTGGATCGACTTTGGTTTGAAGTTGGGACAGAGACATTGGGAATGTTCTTCTCGCTCATTTGGAGCACAGTGAGTTATATTGTACGAAACTGATGGTACCATCACAGGAATGATATATTGGTTGTACAATTGATTAATATTGTTATTGTACTGTTATCTTGTGTGACCTTAAGACAATACTTGTTTGTTGGTAACAATTGGCGTGGTTTCACCATTGATCTTTGACATACAGAATAACACATCTTTCTGCCGTGACTCCTCTCGGGGCTCAGAGGTACACCATGACAAGGGTTTGGGGAGGAGCACGTAACAATTCTTCAATCTTAGAACCCAGAAAGATGAAACTTTCCACTATTTCCATGTGATCGTCTACCAATCTGAACACTTCGATATTCTCAGTTGAAAATACGTTAAATACTCCCGCCAGGGAGTAATGCATTCGATCGTGTCCGTCCGTGTGTGTGTGTGTCTGTGTGTGTGTTCGTGTGTTTGTGAACAAGATATCTGGAAAAGTTCTGAACGGATTTGGATGAAAGTTGGTGGGATATTTGCCCTCGGGATAAGGAAGAATTTATTAGTTTTTGGTGAAGCTCAGGATATTATTCCGGATCCAGGGAAAAAAAATTGGGAATTCTTTGGGGAATTTTTTTTCTGTTTTCCTTTAAAAACCATTTTCTCGGCAATAATTGGACCAATTGAGAGCAAATTTTCACCATCGGATGGACTCGGTCTGTGGAATATTTTTATGGTAATTATGACGTCACAGGTCACGTGGTTCGGCTGCCATATTGTTTTGAGTGAAAAACACTAAAATCCAATTTTCTCCAAAACGCCTGAACAGATCGAGGCCAAACTTTGCAGGCAGAATCGCATACCCATGACGAAAAAAAAAGTCAGTGATCATGACGTCATGCATCACATGGTTTCAGAGTTATGACGTTTTTAAAGACAAACATTTAAAACCTAGCTCCTCCCTCATTTGTGATCCAATCGAGGGGAAACTTCACAGCTCTGTTCAGCATATCAGTCTACTAAAACGTCCTTTTGGAATTTGCGATAGGTCACGTGGTTTGGCAGACGTCATTAATTAAACGCAAATAATAAAAACATTTATATTGTTGTGGATATGAGGATTGTGTTTTTTTTGTGTTTTTTTATTGCTTTATTGTGGACCCTCCTGCCTCCAGTCTGTGTATAAAGGTCAAAGGCCGTTCCGTAGTTCTTTCATAAACAATCACGTTAGCCAATCATAGATTTCCTCCTTATTGGTAGTTATTTCCTTATTCTGTGTATTAGGCTAAGGATTTGTCTTCCATTAATTGACACTCCATTGCACCGAATTCAAATAGATAGATCCCCTTTCATTTTCAATTAATAAAGCCGCAATTGCCAACTGCATTCACCGCGACTCCATTAGCCACGAGGTAGGCTCGGAGAAGAAGGGGGAGGAGCTGCCGAATCCTGGGCGTGCCGCTCATCGTTATCAAGGGTGGAGCCAGAGGGCCCGTGCCGACCAATCAGGGCCGAGGCGAGCTCACCGATGGGCGTGTTCTAGCGGCCGGTGGCTTGATCGCCCGCGGCGTTATAAAAAGCGCACGCGGAAGCCTTTGAGAGGAGTGATGAGAAGGAGGCCAAGAGAGAAGTGCGCGAGAGAGAGAGGAGTTTCTGAGTCCCCCAGAGAGTTGCGCCAGAGACGGCAGAAGAGTCCAGACTGCTTAAAAAAGGAGTCCTGAGAAAGCACACGACGTCCCCACGGCAGCAGTTTGAACCACAGGAGCTTGAACCACAGCAGCTTGAACCACAGCAGCTTTGAACCATCGCAGCTTTGACCGCCGCAGCTTGAGCATTGACGGCAGGTTGCTGTTGAGGAAGGGCGGCGGCTGCTCCCTCCCGGCCCAGCCGTCCTCTGGTCCGAGCTGAACCTTCCTCCCGGTCCAGCCATTCACTCCTGCCTCCATACCCCATTCGTGTGAGTCTGTATTTTGTTTGTTCTGTCCTGGGTTAAGTAAGACTGCATAGGTAAGCTAAGTTTTCACTGTGTCCTTCTGGTCCGTCCCTCTTTCTGTCTTTATTTTGTTATCCTTCCTTCTTCCTTGGTTTCTTTCAATCCTGTAAATAGTAATAAATAATAATCGTATTTCAAACCTTTTTGTCTCCTTCTTCTTCTTCACATCCGCGTCGTCTTTGTCTTTTCCCAATTGAACATCTGTGGCACGATTTGGCCAACGTTTCAGGATCGGGTCTAGTCATTGTAAAAACGGTTCGGGCCGCGGCGCCATCCGCTCGGCAAATTAACATCTTATCCGCGGTCCGTAACAATTGGTGCCGGGAGCGAGATACGGACCTGAAGCGCTGAGTGTGCTCAAATTACGAGTGGGCCGAAATTTGGTTTATAAAATCTTAAATTGAAAATCGTGCCATGGATAGTCAAGGCGGCGGGATGCCGGTGGGGGAACTAGAACTAGAAGAGGGGTTAGGGGTAACCCAGGACCAGAGGGAAGAAATGGAGGAGAACAATGAGGAGGTGGTTGAGGAGGTTTCAGGCGCGCAAGATGGCGCCCTCGCGCACGAGGTTTCAAGCGCACAAAATGGCGCCTCGCACAAGAGCGCGGTAGCCGCGCCCGCTGCACCAATGGGGGTGGTCCAAATGCAGGCCCTCATGGAGCAATTTATGGTGCAAATGCAGGCGTCCCTCAACCTGCAGGTTGGGCTCAGGGCTCACGAGGGCTCAGGGCTGGGCTCAGGGCTCAGGGCTCACGAGACGAGGGCTCAGGGTGAGCGAATGGAAAACAGAAGGAGGGCTGACAGTGAGCAATTAAGAGAGGGGTTGAACAGTAAATTTGAGGGGTTAGCGTTAGACAACGGGATAAAAGAGGTAAAGAATGGGTTAACGGGGCTAGAAGATAAGATGGAAGGCAAATTGCGGGAAATAGGGGAGCAATCCGCCCGGGAAATCAAACGGATGGGGAACCAGATAGAGGAGGTGAAAATCGGGTTGGAAGGTAAATTGGATGCTCAGAGGAATGAATTGGAACAGATGAGGGTGGCATCACCAAAGAGATGGGAGAAATGAAGGAGGAAATAAGACGAGGTGTAAGCGAGGATGTCTCGGGGGTACGCGAGGAGGTAAAGCGAGGTGAGAAGCGTATGGGGAAAGAGGTGAGGAATAATACGGCTAAGTTACAAGGGGGCATAGAGGACCTGACGCAGGAGGTGGAACAGCTGACGGTGGGACAGACGGAGTTAGTGGAGCAGGTACAAAAGAACACTGCGGTACTAGGAGGGTTAAAGGCGACACAAAAAGAACTAAAAAACGACTTGATAGCGACGAAGAGGGAATGTCAGATGGTATGTGAGGGACTGACAACGAGGTTGGACGAGGTGACAGAAGCAATGGAGACAAAGGACCGGGAGGTGAGGACGCACATAGAAACGGTCAAGGTGGCGTTAGAGGACGAAATTGAGGAGACGCACCGGGAAATAAAAGAGGTGAAGCAAAAGTTAGAGGAAGTGGAAGAGGGGGTGAGTGAAATTAAGAAGAGACGGAGGGAAACTAAGATGGAGATAAAGGAGGAAGTAATGGAATATGTGCAAGGTCAGTGCTCAAATCGGGATGGTGTGCTCGCTAACCAAATAAAGAGTTTGCAGGTGGCAGAGGAGGTGCAGAGACGAGGTGCCAAGGTGAGTGGCGATATATTCAGAAATGTATATGATGTGAGGGGAGCTTCGGTCGGCTTGGGGGTTGGTGTGGACCCGGGTGTTCGTGAGAGGCCGCGGGTGAAGTGTGCGACAGGTACGGAGTGCGAAAGAGGAGGTGTGCGAGAATGTCCGACCATGGGGTGTGTGAGGAAAAAGTGCACGCCGAGGAGTGAGCGTGCTGTCGAGAGTGAGTTGGTCGTAGCGCGTGTGCGAGGGGGCACATGGAAGCGTGGGATGGGGAGTGTTACAGAGGATATAACGAGAGAATGCACACCTGTGGTGAGTGTTACGGAGGCTGTAACGGGAGAGGGTGCGCAGGTGGATGCGCGAGAAAGGTGTGTAACAGAGGAGTGTATGGGTACAGAGTGAGCTGTCAAGAGTAAGGGTGAATGCATGACCGAGTGTGGAGGTGAGAGTAGTGAGAGTGACGTGGAGCGTGAGTTGGTTGTGGCAGGTGAGAGAGGATGTACACCTGGAATGGAAGGATGCACACCTGGAATGGTAGAGCATGTGTGGGAATGCACACTGGAGTTGGTAGTGAGGCATGTGATTGGGTGTGCAAGCGAGTGCACACCTGTGGTTGTCACAGAGGAGGTGACCGAGGAGGGAGCGCGAAGAGGTGTGTTGGTGAGGTGTGCGAACGACGAGTATGTGCAAAGGTGTGTGGTGGTCAGGTGTGTGACCAAGTCTGTGAGCGGAATGAGTGTACCTGGGTGTGTAAGAGAAGGTGCAATGACGAGGAGCATGGGAACGGCTGGATGTATGAGCAAGGAAAGGGCTGCGGGGTGTGAGCATGCAAGTGGAGCATCGACGCTAACCGGGTTAGCGGTTAGAACGACGTTTAGCCAAAGCAGGCCCTCGGGGCGTGCCGGGCAGCTTTGCGTGCCGCGGGGATCCGCGGGGATTGTGACCGCGGCGGTTTTGAAAGAACCGCCGTGCGGGATTCACGCCGGGGCGCTCTGACCGGCCGCGTCCGTGCTCCGCTATGCGGAGCGGGCGGCCCGGTAGAAAGGGTCATCATGGCGACCCCTTTTTGTTGCGGCGTTCCGGCAGGGCGAGATCGGGCCATTGGACGGCTCTGTGCCGAGATGGTGCGTGGGATCTCGGCCCGGGTAAGCCCCCTTCCCTGCACCGAGTGCCGGACGGATCCAGCCGCCGGCACCAAGCAACCCGAGTTCATTGCTCGGCTTTACGAAGCCGAGCTTTAGAAATGAATTGGCGCACCGAGAGGCTCAAGTGAGTAGACGTGTGATGAGGATAGTGTTTTGGACCCGAAATTGAAAAGCAAAATTTGATGATTGGCAAAGGATTGGCAGAGTGATGATTGGCAGATGATTAGTAGAGTGTTTGGCAACTTTTTAATTAGCTGGAATTTGGTGTGCAAAATTGGTAGTGGAAGATGCCCGATGTGGTGGGATGGCAACTCTGCCATCTCTCACAGCGGGGGCAAAGGAGCAATAGATTTATGGGGTTTATGGCAGTGAAAGCTAGCCCGGGAGGGTTAGGATATCGTGTGTAGGGACCTAGAGAAGATGACCTTAGGTAACGGTAAAATTAGGTTGTGACAATGATACCTGTAGTGGGGACGCAGGTAGATTAGTTTGGATGATAATGACATGGTATGTGCTTAGTTTAAAGGGAAGGCGGGGAGCACTAAGTTAGCAGGGCAACAGGTAGTTCAGATGATGCCGTGTGTGTGGTTAAAAGGTGTGATTGCACAGGTCTGCAACTGGACAGGTGTATGGAGCAGTGTTTGAGGGAGTGATAGTGATGTGAGTTGTGCTGACCAAATGGTCCAGGAAGGAAGGAGGGTGCAGGTGGCACCAGGTGTGATTGCACAGGTGTGCAACAACAGGTGAATGGAGAACAGGTGTATGGAATAAATGGTCTGGAGTATATGGAGTATTGGAATGGATGGTCGTGGAGTGAGTATGGTGGAAACTGTGGAGTGGAGTGGATGGTGCGAAGGTGTGGATGGGGGAAAGGAGGATGGACCCCATCACGAATACCCGGGGAGGGTAGTGTAAGTGTTAGGTAGAGGGTACAGGTAAATTGTGGTTGGATATTGGCATCTGTGGTGCATGTGGAAGAATGGTACGTGGATGGGTGCATTAGTGTTGTGGAAATGGCTGGGCGTGTAGCCTGTTAGTGTGTGTAGTTGGTTTGGGCACTCCACCACTGTGAGGATGTCGGCCAGGTGAGGCCGCAGGTGGGCTCTGGGAGCCGGTAGTTGTTGTGGATGGGGCCCAAGGATCCGGAAGACGGACCCGGGTAGCCCAGTGCCAGAGGGCACCAAGGGGTGACAGAGCCAGGAGGGGCCTTCCCCAATTAGATAGGTTATGGTGAGGAGCTAGGTAAGCTCGGGTGGCAACTGCAGTGCTGGAGGTGTACAGGTGGGTAGGCCTGCTGGGAGAGCTACACGCCCCAGTCCTGAAATTGTGCAAGGGCACAGGGAGTTGCATCAGGGGAGTGAGACCCCAAATTGAGGAAGCAGCACAGTTTGGTCAATGGGAATTTGGTTCTTAAAACCGCATAGAGTAAGATGGCCAATGGTTTGGCAGGGAAAGACCCCGGGTAGTGTAAAGTGTGTTAATGTCATTTAGAAGATAGTTAGGATTAGGAATCTCCTCGCACCATCTACATCCACTCACCTGGGATGACGTACCTCCACACCATGCCAGGTTGTTTTGTTATTTTATTATTTTGATGCAAATGTTTGGAATGTGAGATGCATCATGACGTGGGTGTGACATTGTGCTGATGTTCCATCTCTTCCTCCTTATGAGGATTGATGATGAATTGGGTGATGGCACATTTTGGTTAGAGGGATTGTGGAGACGAATTTGGTATAGGGGAAATATGGGGAAGACGTGACAGTAGTGACGAATTTGTAAATGTGTAGATTGTTGTAAATATGGGGTAAGGGCAAGGGTAGAGTAGGTGACAGGGGGGGTGACGTACGGTAGGGACGAGCTTTTCTCCGCTCCGTCTCCATACGCACCTCGCCTTGCATTGCCTTTATTGATGTGTACCCTTGTGACCTTACCCCTCGCTCATCTGTCTTTTCCCCCCTTTTGTCTCCCACATGAAGACTGTGCGCCACTGGGTGCCGAGGGGAGCGTGCGAGAGTCCGCCATTGGGCGCCCGAACCTCTCGCAACCACAGCTGTCTGCATCGATGCACCACCTTATGGACCACATGTCTGTGGCTGAGCACCACTTATGGACCCCATGGGTTGGGGCATGGCCCCTCTGCTGGAACCGGCCATGAAGGCCCGAGATCTTGCTGGCGGACCTTGGCCACAGGGCACCTATGCCCCACAGGTGAACCACACAATAGTCGGCCCTGTGGGCCATAAATAAATAAAGATGGACATGTTTGTGCACTTTTATGTCCAAATAGGCCGCCAGCAAAGAAGATGACAACCACAGGAAAATAACAATAGCCAGCAGAGGGAGCCGAAGAGGAAGACCAGCACCAGGGTTTGTTTGGTTATTTTTATTATTGAACAGTGATGACTGTGCACCGATTGGTGCTTGAGGGTGTATTGGTGCGTTTTTGGGTGCTTTCATGGTGCATCGATGCAGGGCAGACTGTCTTCCCCCCCCCAAAAGAACGATCACAGGTCCTGGGTTGCGTTTTGTAAATAAAGTAGAGTCATTGTAAATAATGCGCCCCCACCGTAAATGTATAGTTTGAAGACAATTCCGCAATTCGGTTAGCTGTGGGCGTGAGTCTGTTAGGTAGGGTGCAATGGAGCAGTGGGACATATTTATTTATGTTTTAAAACTGTCACACTCAGGGTCAGGTTAAATGTAGAGGGAACTACACCTACGTGCCACACTAAAAGTCAAGGTAAGAGGCCCGGGACGTGCCTAAGAGGAGGAGGGTGCAGTGTTGTGGATATGAGGATTGTGGTTTTTTTGTGTTTTTTTATTGCTTTATTGTGGACCCTCCTGCCTCCAGTCTGTGTATAAAGGTCAAAGGTCGTTCCGTAGTTATTTCATAAACAATCACGTTAGCCAATCATAGATTTCCTCCTTATTGGTAGTTATTTCCTTATTCTGTGTATTAGGCTAAGGATTTGTCTTCCATTAATTGACACTCCATTGCACCGAATTCAAATAGATAGATCCCCTTTCATTTTCAATTAATAAAGCCGCAATTGCCAACTGCATTCACCGCGACTCCATTAGCCACGAGGTAGGCTCGGAGAAGAAGGGGGAGGAGCTGCTGAATCCTGGGCGTGCCGCCCATCGTCATCAAGGGTGGAGCCAGAGGGCCCGTGCCGACCAATCAGGGCCAAGGCGAGCTCACCGATGGGCGTGTTCTAGCGGCCGGCGGCTTGATCGCCCGCGGCGTTATAAAAAGCGCACGCGGAAGCCTTTGAGAGGAGTGATGAGAAGGAGGCCAAGAGAGAAGTGCGCGAGAGAGAGGAGTTTCTGAGTCCCCCAGAGAGTTGCGCCAGAGACGGCAGAAGAGTCCAGACTGCTTAAAAAAGGAGTCCTGAGAAAGCACACGATGTCCCCACGGCAGCAGTTTGAACCACAGGAGCTTGAACCACAGGAGCTTGAACCACAGCAGCTTGAACCACAGCAGCTTTGAACCATCACAGCTTTGACCGCCGCAGCTTGAGCGTTGACGGCAGGTTGCTGTTGAGGAAGGGCGGCGGCTGCTCCCTCCCGGCCCGGCCGTCCTCTGGTCCGAGCTGAACCTTCCTCCCGGTCCAGCCATTCACTCCTGCCTCCATTCCCCATTCGTGTGAGTCTGTCTTTTGTTTGTTCTGTCCTGGGTTAAGTAAGACTGCATAGGTAAGCTAAGGTTTTCACTGTGTCCTTCTGGTCCGTCCCTCTTTCTGTCTTTATTTTGTTATCCTTCCTTCTTCCTTGGTTTCTTTCAATCCTGTAAATAGTAATAAATAATAATCGTATTTCAAACCTTTTTGTCTCCTTCTTCTTCTTCACATCCGCGTCGTCTTTGTCTTTTCCCAATTGAACATCTGTGGCACGATTTGGCCAACGTTTCAGGATCGGGTCAGTCATTGTAAAAACGGTTCGGGCCGCGGCGCCATCCGCTCGGCAAATTAACATCTTATCCGCGGTCCGTAACAATATCTTTGGAACCACTTCATTGATTGCCGTGAAACTTCACACTGTAGTAGAAGTCATGAAGAGTAACAAGTTTGCAAAATTTGAAGATCATTGGATATACGGTCTGGAAGCTAGAAGTTCTTATTTCGTTAAGAAGAAGAATCTTCGACTGTGGACGATTAATTATTTATCACATGTGCAGACTTGCAGGCATCGTTTGACACAATCTCCCGGGTTAATTTGAACCTCAAATAAAATTATAATTCCAGATTTGTCAATGGCTGAGGTATATTAACAAAGGAATAAAACAGATTTGGCAAAATTCCAACTTTTAAAAAAAGATCGCATATTCACCCAGGGTTGTGAGAGGCTTAAGAAGAAGAAACCTCGCATGGGCTTCCCAGACCAAATAAATAATTCTGGTTCTGGCTCTGCGATTTTCAGGTTTATTACTCCCTCCAGGGAATAACGCATTCAATCGTGTCCGTCCATGTGTGTGTGTGTGTTCGTATGTTCATGTGTTCGTGTGTTTGGGAACAAGATATCTGGAAAAGTTCTGAACGGATTTGGATGAAAATTGGTGGGATGATTGTCCTTGGGATAAGGAAGACTTGATTAGTTTTTGGTGAAGCTCAGAATATTATTCCGGATCCAAGAATTTTTTTTGGGAATTTGTTTGGGAAAGATTTTTTCTGTTTTACTGCATTAAAGCTTTTATTCTTATTCTTAAATGATGTTTTTCTCCTCCAATTCCGAGATATATCAAAATAAATTCTCTCACAGTTAGGGCTTACTTTCTTTTTCATTTATTGTTTTGGGGGGAGAGGATGTTAAACAAAACATATTATTCCAACTAAACCCACGGCGGGAGTATGCGCTCTACTGAGTGGCGTTGTCGTTTTTTTTAGGTTTAAATAAAGACCGGCTTTTTCACTTTCCTTCTTCACTGTTTACAGCAGTTTCATCAAGTCCTCTTTACTTTCTGCCAACAGAATGGTACCATCAGCATACCTTAGGTTGTTGTTCAATCTTCCTCTTATCCTGACATATTTGTATGCATTTAATAAATAGATGGCCCGATGTGTATAAATGGGGAAGATGGTGCATTGGTCATATTGTGTACAGGCACACAGGGTGCTGTTTGCAGAGGATCGATTCAGATGGATATATTTCCCCCAAATTCTTGTTCTTTGGATGCTTACTAACACACAGGTAAGTTAGATTACAAGGAATGTCAACGCAGGAGGCTAGTAGGCCCATTAAGCCTGCGCAATGATTGCCACCAAGGTGTCCATGCTCTGCATTTTAAAATGCTGAACGACAAGCAACGAAGCAGCACGTACTTTTTTTTTTAGCTCACCTGGAACGTATAGTTCCGGGGAGCTTATGGGATGGCGCATCGTCCGTCAATCAGTTCGTCCATCCATAAACACTTATAACTTCTTCTCTGAAACTGCTGATGGGATTGTGACCAAACTTGGCTAAAATGATATTTGGTATGTTGCAACTCAAGTTTGTTCACAACATTAAAAAAAAAAACGGAGTATAGTCGGGGAGGGGGTGAGGGTGGTGAGGGAGGGGTGGGGAGGATGTGGGTCCAGGTTTGACCTCCTAAATATAACTACACACACGATTTCAATGAAAATTGACCACAACCTTCAGCACCCGGGATGTACCAAAGTTTGTTCACGCATTAAGAAAATCTCGGTCTGAGGAGGTCTACCGGGGGTAAAAGTGAGTCCAGGTTTGACTCCGCAAAATAGGTATTTGCTATCTTCTCCGTTACCTATTTCGTGAGTCATTCACACCTACCAGTGGTTACCTGGTTCTACCAGGTGAGTCCAGAGGCATTGTCCCCTGTTTTCTTGTAGTTATTCCTGGTTGTTATTATCCTGTGTTCTTTTCGTTCTTGTCTGTCGACAATAAGATTCATCCAAGATCAAGGTAGCGTTACTATTTCATTTCTGTGGCACAATTAGGATCTAAATTAAACTACTTGGAGATTAAGAAAACAGGTATCAACAGCAGTATCAAACAAGACTCCCGACTACCTGTCCTACTTACACATTATTAAACCTACGTGACCAAACACAAACGTCTATGAACCAAACAATAATGACGCAATACCAATATGGTCGCGAGGTGGCATTGTTGCACAATGAATTAATCCATCCTGTGGACTTTGTTTCAAACCAAGACAGATAAACAACTCCCGAAAACCCCCAGATACTGAGGCTAATCAATGGATACAGGTGGAAGGGTAACCGAGGTTTTGAGGTGTTTCAAGTGTGGATTGGTGTTTCAAGACAGTGAGAGGCAAGACGGTGGTCCAATGAGAGGCCCCAATTATGCTCCACACATTAATTTCTCTTCCGTTCCTTCCATCACTTTCTTAGTTTCATCCTATCACCCCGGAAGGATGATCAAATGAACCCACCTATCTTTTTCCATGATCAGCCTCTAGGAGAAGTTCAGTTTCTTGAACTTTTCGACCTCACCTTCGGTCATGATCCCTCCTGGTTTGACCACATCCCAATGCTGGGATCCAAATGCAGTCTAAGATTGAGCATTCCTTAATCATTCCAAGTCACTCCATGGTAAACCAGAACTACTGAGCCTACAAGGTCTTTGCCCATAGCTCAATGGAATATTGCTCTCCCCTCTATGGACTGGGCCACATTATTACATGTCTCTCCTGGATTCTGTCGACTCACAAGATGTCAACATTATTTGAGTCTCCTACGGTGAGGCCGAAGCTCAAGACCTGATGCTCGGACATCACAGACAGTTATTTTCTGCTCTAGCTCCATCTCAGATCTCTGACCGTCCTCAGCTCCTCCAGGATGTACGTATTCTTCTAGTTACCCCATCTTGGTTTAAATCCACGATAACTATACACCTCAAATCCTAATTAATCCTCTTTTCTCCCATTTGTGGAACAACCTTCCTGTGTCTGTTCAATCCAATCCTTCCCTCCAGGGCTTCAGGTAGGTGGTGCACCAACATTTCATGTAACTATTTCCCATCCCTACCCGCAATCTTTTCTACCTCCAGTAACCCTACCTCACACAATCATCTTACTTGCACCTTAATGTATTTTGTCTTATCCTCTCTTTTAGCTAGGTGGCTAACATAAAAGAACCCATTGGCATTGTGCTACAAGCATGAAACTTCGTAGAGATGTTCTTATATAGATAGTCTTTAAATCCAGTCGATTAGCCAACTCGAAATTCAACATGGCGGACATTTTTTTCAAAATGGCCGCCCAAATTGCTAAAATATGCCATGAACTTTTCAATATTGATTTTAGGATGTATGAGTATCAATACAAAATCACAGAACTACATATTATCTATACGAACGGCCAGCTTCGAATCAGCCGTGATGGGTAAGCATGTACATCTCATCTACAAACTTCTTTCCATTCTTCCTGCACTCCTCTCAAACTCCACTCCACTGCTCATTTCATTCTCTCGCCATTCTCCCTTATTTTTCTTTCGCAGTTTTTTTCTTTTCTAAATCCAGCACGTCCCCACATACCCACTCTTCAGCCCATTGCCTACGTAATAAATATATGAACTCTCATAAGATTGTGTTTCACATTCGTAGATGAGGGTGCAGCAGCACTGTGCGAAAACACCATCCGAGATGATCCGCCACCAGATGGAGACAAGTGATGGGTTATGACGTTTCACGCATTGTGAGTCAGAGAAGTCGTGTATCGGGTTACCTTCATTGTCCCTGTTAACAAAAGGATAACAGGCCGTACCTGCGGCCTGGACACGAAACAGGGCAACAGGTAGGAGTTGGGGAATCCTCGGATTGCTCCCAACGGACAGAACGCACTGTCT